>NC_080594.1:117693381-117748428 GCF_027887145.1 Ammospiza caudacuta
TGGGCACTTCCAGGGATGAGACATCCACAGACTTCTGGGAAATCTGTTCCAGGGCCTCACCACCCTCATAGGAAAGAATTTTTTCTAATATTTAATCTAAATTTACCCTCTTTTAGTTTGAAGCCACTCTCCCTTGTCCTGTCACCACATCCTCTTGTGTATAGTCCCTCTCCAACTTGATTAGTATCATCTCTAATATCATTTGAAGCAATAAGTGTCCTGTGCATCAGATTTGGAATATTCTCCAGTGGGATCTGACCCCCTAGATTACAATATTAATATCTATTGATACAGAGGAAGAATGAAAAAAAAAAAGCCCTCATGGCTTATGGATGTCACTGAAATGGAATTTGTAAGGAATAATGAGAAACTGCAACCAGACTGAGGAGGATTTGGATCATTTAGGTAATTGGGTCAACAGATGGTAAAGAGTGTGGTATAGAAATATGTAAAATAATTAGTCTGGGAAATGGAAACCGATCATCCAGCACACTGATGAGGAAACAAGTGTTGATTATTGTGGAGAAATCATTGAAATAATCAAGACAGTGCCCAGCAGTAGGGAACAATGTAAACAAGTCATTAGGCTGTGGTAGGAAAAGGATAAAGAGATAACAGGTGATCTAATTTCTGTTTGCTAGATCTGACTTTGAAATCTGGTCAGAGGATTAAGAAGCAAAATCAGTGTTTCCTTATAAGTGATGCTTAAAATCTTGTCTTAATGGACATGTACTGCACTAAGTATTCATTGCTGAGAAGATGGAAGTACCAGCACAGCAAATTTTTGGACACCATCTCATATTTTTATGTGATATTGCTCTATGGATGTCGGGAATAACGTCAGGGCCTTGGAGTGAACATTTAATGCAACAGAGTAACACAAATAGTAGAGGATATTATGCCATGCACAATTTTTTTAAGTGTGGCTCTGATTAAAGATTTTGAGATATTCAGAATCATGTTTGTTGTTAGAAGTACCCTGATTTTTATATTGACAGGTGACAAACCTTCACATTTAAAGAAATTCAAATTAGGAGCAATAGTTTGGCAATTTCTAGTATTTATGTACCTCCAGATGGACTAAATTATCTGATGTTGTAAGTTCTTAAGCTGTTGAGAAGCTCTGTACTTTGCTTTAGCCCAGGCTTGGGCACTGTGCCTTTTAACAGATGTAGAGAGGGTTTTTTATAAAACATTCCTTTTAAGCTTCATCTTTAAAGTCTGGTTTTCTGGATAACACACTAAAGAGATCTGCACCCAAAGTCCTTGTCAAAACCTATTGTTTCTAGGAATTTACACTTCACATGGATAGACATCCCCCAAACTGTACCCAATTCATCTCCAGCTGGATGAAAACGTGGACACACAAGCTTAGATTGCCCACACCAATCTGAAAAGTTGTTTTTCCTGAGAAAAAGGAAGGTGGGGAAGGTTGGTGTGGAAAAGAAGCTGAATTCCTTTTTATTGGAAAGGACATGTTTGCATTCAAATTAATTCTTCACAGGAGCTGGCTTAAACTGCAGTTTCTGTAACCTGGAGAAATAATAATGACCATAAATTCCCTATAGATATATTTTCCTTTCTGTTCTCATGTGAAGTTGTATTTTCCATTGTATTGTTGAGAGGAGAAACATGATACATCTGAAGTCAGAGAGAATGATGGCATTTTTGAAGCTTTTTCAGAAACTGAGGAGATAATATTTATGATCTGGGTATTCCAAAGCATGGGGCACATTTATTAGAAATTAACTGTATCAGGCAGAACATTTCTCTAATTAAGAGGTTGGATTTTTCATGTAAAACCAGCACAGATACATGAACTTTATCAACAACCTTCCACAAAACAAAGGGCATTTCCCCTCTGCTCATCCTGTTGATCAGAAAAACCTATTCTAAATGCTGCTGTTGCTGTTCTATGAGTGAATCTTTATGTTTGCAGTAACTTTTCTAGACAGCAGATACAATTCCTTTCCCGTTCTCAATCTATTAATGCTTCCAATGGGTTTATTGTGTAGTGTTATCTAAAATCACATGGCTGACAGTGTTGTTGCCTCTTGCTTTTATAGACTTGAGGGAAGAAATTTTGTTTCATAATCCCCACTTCCATCTTCTTCTTTAGATAACTAGCAGAATGTGTTTGAAGCAATTATTTTGAAGTAACTTTTTTTATTCTCATAGTAAAGGATTTCCAGTTTTTCTGTTTGATTGACCTCAATTTGATACCACATTATTGTGGTTATTTCCACACATTTTTGTAAAAGTATTTTGCTAGAAATTATATTTCATCTAAAATGTGTTAGTTCAGGGCTCTGAATGTCTCATGTGATGATTATAATAATATCAAAATAATGACTTTTACACACCCTTTCAGCTTGCTGTCATGTTGCAATTGCTATCAGCTTTATTGCAGCATATTTAGAGTTTTTGCCTGTTTCACTCCTTTGACCACTAGGTATTGGAGACATAAAAATTTCCACTGGTTTTCTTTTATTCCCACCCTTTCCAATCTTTTGAGCCTTTGCTCAGAGGAGTTGTGAGTGAAGGTGCAATAAGGAATAAAGGAAGGCCATTCATGAGACTGTTTTAATGTTGGCAACAACTCTAGGAGTCCTTTATTGCTTGAAATAAATCCATTTTTGAACCTGAGTTCTGATAAAGTTAATACTTCTGTGTAGCATTTTAACACCTCCTGGTTTTTCAGTCACTTGTCAGACTGGAATAACAATACATAAATTGCAAGAATCCTCCTCTCTTCTCTTCCAATGACTAAACAACCCAATGTTGCTACTTTTTGTGAATTTAGAAGTTGATGAGCAGCATTTTCTCATGGATAGAGCTCTCATTCAAGGTTAAAAAATGAGAACTTTGAGCGGTGCTGCCACTGTGGCTCTGCTGTGTCCACATGGTGACTTCAGGCAGCTGCGGTGTGACCTTGCACAGGTCATTTCTGGGTAATTCACTTTTCTCTCTGTTTCCTTCTGTCTTGTTCATTTATATTGTCTATTTAGAGGCTCTGGATAAGGTTTTGTGACAGGTTGAGTGTGTGTTTGCACAGTGTAGAAGATAACAGTGCCCTGCATCGCTCCTGCAGTGCCTGGGAGCCATCCTGTTATAAATACTAATGTTTTGCTTTCTTACATTTTTAGAATTTACCAAAAAAAAGTGGGACATGATTTTTTTCCCTTCAAAAAACCACAATGCAACTGTGCAGGATATAGTAGAAACTAAGGGGAAAATAAATAGGGTTTTTTGGGCAAAATTAATAATGTCTAAGGCAGGGGAAGAGAAATAAAAGGCATGTGGCAACTTAGTGGCACAACCCCCTGCGCCACTTGATGCATCTACAGGTACATGTGGGTCCTAAAATCTCCTAGCACCCTATGTAGCATCAGTTTCTGTAGCCTTTTGGATTATTTCAATTATTTTTCACTTAATAAATTTGTTCTTGATGGTGAAAACCCAGTTACCTTGATGCAGAAAACAAATTTTTCATGTGTAATTTTCAGTCAAACAAGAATTGTACTGGTGCAACACCTCTGTCTTCAGGTGGAATATTGGGAAGAGGTTGAAAAGTTAAATTATTTTGGCAGGGACAAAACTGTGCTGGGAATGCATAGAAGGGGTGATTGTGTAGAAAGGATTGTTGGTCCTTTTACTTACAACAAGCCAAAGAAATCCCAGCTGGTTTAGGTAGAATGTAGAATCACAGAATCACAGAATGGTTTGGGATGGAACTTCATCCCATTTCATTCCCCATCTTGCTTGGCCTTGAGCACTTCTAAATTTGGGGCAGCCTCAGCTTTTCTGGGCAACTCATGCCAGGGCCTCACCACCCTCACAGTAAGGAAATTCTTTCTAATATCCAATTTAACCCTAATTTCTGTCAGTTTGATCAATTCCTCTTCATCCTGTCCCTCCAGTACCCTATGAAAGGTTCTTCTCTGGATATCTCACTCGAACTTCTCTTTAAAACTCTTACAAAGAAAAGCTTTCAAAATCTGTGTTTGAAAATATTTGTAAGGTATCTGTCCAAAGAGAATGCTTGTTAAATTATTATACACAAACCTCAGAGAGTCTTCCTTGGAAAGAACATTGCCAGAATATAATTTTGTAAAGGAAGGGGATGGGATCACTCAGCTTCAGTTTTCCAAAAAAATGTGATTAAATACATGTCACTCTTCTTAATTCAGTAACAATGATGAGATAAATATAAATAGATAAAAAGTATATCCATATATATATACATATAAAATAAAATGCTTAAAGTTTTTGATGTCTGTTGGAAAAAAAAACCAAAACGGAGTAACAAAATATTTTGAGGGAAAAAAATGAGCAAAACTTGAGTAGAATCACAGAAAGCAGCAGGTCATAAAAAACAATTACCTCAATTTAAAAATGTTTCAGAGGCCATAATTATTTTTTGTTAATGTAAATGCTCTTGTAGCATGTTTTATTTCCTTTCATTTGGGGAAATAAAAGAAAAAGAAAGGCCCAAATAGAAAGAAGTGTGAAATATGTTGGCTTTTGTACAGCTTGTTTCTCATCCATTCAGTACAGCAGGTGGTCAACAATACCTCTCAAGAAGTGCTGTACTCCCATAATTTTTTCCATCTTGCCCATTTTCTCCCTCCCAGAAAAATTTGAGATCTTCCATGATCACAAAAATATTTTCAGCTCACTTTTTTTAAAACCAAACTTGCTTAAATTCACTAGTGAAAGATCATATTTAACATATTTATATCAGGCATAATGCCTTTGCAGGATCCTGATCATTCATAACGAGGAGGAAAATTTATAGTTCTTTCTGTTCTATTTGTCTTCCTAAGTGCAATCTTGGATGGCAATATGGGGATAAATTATAACTGCAAATTAGTTTTCTGCAAAATGGTTCTTGAACATTGAAATTTTCTATGCCATAAAAGGGAATTGTACAGACTTATAAGAAAACAAAAATTATTTTTATTGTGCTTTCCACAAAAAAACCCCTAAGGACACTTTTCCAAAGGAATAAATCTGCAAATGGCTGCTAATTGAATGTTGGGATTTCATAACCTGCTTGGAAAACCTGGTCCACTGATGTACTACTCTGCTATTAATTTTTTTTTTTTTTCTTAAATGAGGAGTAATTTTACTGCAGCAAACTCCTAAGTGGTACAAATGACCAATGAACTGATGCTATAAACTCCGTGTCTAAAAGGAAAGACCTTGTGTTACAGGATCCAAGGCCATTATATTACAGAAAATCAGTGAGTCTGGGCAGGAAAAGTCAGAAGAAGGTGGCTGAGAATGGCCAGCATGGTACTGTGAAGCAGAATCCTGAAGTTGAATGAAATTTTATTATGGACACGATTTTTTGTTTGGTGTTTGCACAGGGGCTGTTAAAGTAGAGTTATGGTGCACAGGGAAACCACCATTATCAAATAATTATGTTTCTAAATCAACTCCAATAATGAAAAAAGAAAAAAAAAATCATCCTAAATTAGTAAAAGGAAATATGAAAAAGGTTTTTACTGTATGGCTTTTTAACCATACAGGATTTACTGAGGTGGACACAGCAAAATCCATTCTTTCTTAACAAAAAGACCTTGGACTCCAAATTGAACTTCCATTGTGAATAAAGAAAAGTAAATTTTGAGTTGTGTTAGGAGGACCATGGTCAGCTGAGGGAGGGAAGTTATTTTCTTCCTCTAGCTGGTGCTGGTGAGGTCACAGCTGGAACACAGCCCTTGGGATAGATGTGGGGAAGCAGGAGATGCTCCTATGGAAGGCAAGGCAAAGAAATCACTTCTCCTCTTAAAGTTAGAGCTTGAATTTCTTCAATTCCAAGAGTGTTTTATATTTGGAGATAAATTATTTTCTTTTTATCATTGAATTTTAATCAGTGTAATCACCAGTACATAAAACAATGTGAAAGAAAATTAGTCCGTGTGTAAAAACTTTAACAAATCTTGTATCTTTATAGGTAGGGTGGTTTTTGATGTTGGAGTCTCTATTTTGATTCCAGTCGTTTAAGAATGTGCAGAAATTAATAACAGATCAAATCTGGTCTAAAGTTTCATTTATTGATAACCTATGGCAGCAATAAATATTACCTTAGTCATGTCTTGTGAATGAAAAGAGATGATTCACCATTGGGCTGGAAAAAGGAAAACAAACTCAAAGTACTGACATCAACAGAAATAAAAGGCCATTTTTCTGTAGGCAGCAATGATTTAATGAGTTATGTCTAATGTGACCAAATTGAAAAGCACCCAGACTTTGCTTTGGCATGGGCCATCCATGAGTTTCACAGGGGTCTAAATCTGAATTTTGCCTTTGGTTGGTCTCTTGGCAAAGATCCCAAGTGACTCTGTCCCAGAGCCATAACTGGAAGCTGTGACAGCATGCAAAGATTTCTCTCCTCTGCTGCATTTTCTGCACACAATAATTTTGTTTTTACACCAGGGCTGCCCTTTGGTTCAGAGCCCTCCCTCAGGTCAAGCATCAGACAGGGCTCTAAGACTGCAGAGCTCACAAGTAATCCAAGCTGTAGGATGGTTTCCTACCATGGTGGTGTTGCCCCAAGGTGCAGTTTGCCTACTGGTTTCAAACCCTACAAATGGGATTTTTATTTATCTGTCTGAGATCTCACAGCAAGTACAGTCACTCACCCACACAGAAATCTGCAGGATCAAACCATTATGGAATCATAGAATCATTCAGGTTGGAAAACATCTCAAAGATCACCTTTGACTGACCTCCATGGAGTCACCACCTTCCAGACAAACCTTTCCATAAAGTATTTCTTCCTGCATTGGCTTAACTACAGGTGAATACTGAGAAACAGTGAAACTTTGGGTGAAGATTCATCCTTCTGAATGCATTGTGAGTTTAGTCATTTATATCAATGAGGCCCTAAATCTACCTGGCAAATAGAAGTCATTGTCAAGTACAAGCACATCCTGTGTACGTCATTTGTTTTATAGATGAAGAATGCAGTGGAGCAAATTGGGTAATGGCTGTGTTTGGGCAAATTTGGTAAAAGTTTTGTTGGGAAAATGATCCTTTCATAAAAACAATTCGTTTGTTTCACACAACAACAATAACAAAAACCAAAACCAACCAACCAACAAAAAAAAAAACCAACCCAAAACCCCCCACAAAAAACCCTAATACAAAAAAGATACAACTGCAAGTCTGCAATTTCTCTGCTAACTTATTTTGTAACTCTCATTTTTCTCCATCTTCAGATTTATTTCCATCTACTTAATTCTGTCTTTCCATTTTCCACGTGGAAGGGTTGTCTGAGGTAGACAGGATGTCTATATTTGCACAGAAGAATTATTTAAGTTGTTTCATCATTTCATCTGGTGGTTGTACCTATCCCATAGAGCTGTTCTGCTTTTTCAATAGCTCCTGGGGTGAGGGTGTTGCACGTTGTACAGAGGTGATTATGTCCTTTATTTTCCTGGAAACAGGGTCATTTTCACTTGGTGGAGGGGAGTAAAGTAACAGGAATATTTTTTTCAGTCTTCTGAAACAGAAAATTATTTACATTCATTCCGAATTCTCTTTGAAATTTTAAAATTCTATTCTGGTTTTACCTGTAAGGAGATATGCTTTTTTTTTAAAGACATCTTCCTTCTGCCAATACAACAGAGGTAAACCCAAAAGTTTTCTATGAGTTCTCTGCTGTCCTTTGGTTTAATCAAACCCTGCCTGACTTTCCTCCCCAAATCTCAGGGAAGTAAAAAAATTTGTTTCCCATTGGAGATGTCCTGGAGTTTGATGTCCTTGGACATCAAATAAATTGTAAAGTCTTTGTGAATCCACCAGCCTTTTCTGGATTCACAGTTTGCCAGTGATATCTTCTGGGAGTTGTGATGACTTTCAGCATTTTCAACCATATTTTTGATTTTGAAAGATCTCAGACCTATTTCCAGAAGAACTAGTGAGCTGGAAAGGAGGTAAGAAAAATGAAGAAAGAAAGTTTGATAGGAATACATTGAGATTTCACTCAGCTTTGGAGTGTACATGTTTAAAAGACACTAAGCAGTGCAAGATGAAGATTTTTGTAAAACATGAGCAATTAAGGACTCCTTTTTTGTGATTTCTGTTTAATTCAACTGTTGAAAACTAATTCTGCTTTTCTGAGACTCATGAAACTTAATTTGCACAATCTTTTCATGCACAAAACAGCCTTTAAATCATGTTCTCCTTGGAGATATCATTACGATGCTGAAAACAAGATGTTTTAACATTACACAGAGCTGGAATAAATTGGAATGTACAGGCCTGGTGTAAAGTGTTGAAGGAGTGAGGAGAGTGTGCGTGAAAGCAGAACAATGTTTGACAAGCTGAAAATGGAGGAAACCTCAGGGGGATGTTCTTTCTAATGTGGGGGATCAATTAATACAAAACACAAAGTAAACAGAAAATATCAACCTGTTTGTTGAGGAGGAAGTGCTGGAAAATCACTGGTTAGGAGGCATCAATCCCATTAGCTGTAGGCTGCTATCTTAAGCCTGTATCTCTAAATAGAGAAAAACAGTTTTAAATTACTTATCTGGCCAAAGTAAAATGTTGTGTTTGTCACTTTCCCTCCTTGGCTATAAATACTGTTTTCACATCAACCTGAACCAACCCCTCTGTACAAGTCAGGACTACAATTATATGTTCACTTCTAGCTATTGGCTGGAATGGGAAATGCTGAAATAACTAGGAAAGGTGTAACTGTGAGTGGAAGGAAAAATGATAAAAAATCATATCTGAAAGGATTAAAACAGACTTTGAATGACTATTGAAATGACTAATAGTTTGCAAACCATCTGCTGTTAATTTTTGTTGTTGTTTTGTTGAAGGACGAGGGAAAAGATTTCCTTCAACTTGAATTTTGCCTACTTTGAATTACACAACAATAGAATTTAAATTATCTCTAGAGCAATTGCATTTGGGATACATTTACCAGTCCCTCAGAGATATTTTTATAAAGCCCTATTGTGTCCTTCAAATTTCTGGGCCATTCAATGAAATATTGCAAAACAAGGCAGAGAAAATGTCCCTGCCTTACAAAGTGAAGAGCAGGATTGTGAGCATCTATTGTTCCCCATGATTCTGCCTCCTTTCTGTGTTTTTCCTGGTAGTCCATCTGCAGAGAAAATCTCAAGATGAACATGTAATTTATCAATTAATTGAGGAATTAATTTATAAATTAATTTTAAAGAAAATCTCAAGATGCACATATAATTTACAAGAGTACTAAAATGAGGAAATGACGTGGCTGTGCTGTGTTTGCTCCTCAACCACTGGTCTGTGCAGATGGTGTGAGATTTTTGGACCAAATTTTGGACTCTCCTGTTGTGGAGGAGTGCAGAGCTGCCTGTCTCAGTTGTTCCTGCATTTCCCCATTTTTCAGAACAATCTTAATCATGGATTTGATTGGCAGGATAGTATTGATAGGTTTGGACAGGGTGCAAAAATTGACTCCCTGTGAATAAGAAAATTGGTGGAGGGAAAGGATAGGGTGATGTTAGGACTTCTGAGTCCCAGGAAGTGGATCTTGCATGTTTTCACACTTCCCAAAGAGAGATGCTGACTGAGTTCCTTGAGCACAGCAGTTACTGAGCTCAGCATGAAGAGGAAACCAAGGAAAAAGGGGATAAAAGGAGAAAGCACAGTCCCTGGAGCAGACACTAAGGACAGACACACCAAGGTGACAGCAGATACAAGAAAAATGCTTTGTGTGACTCGGCTAACAGATTTCAAGCAAAAACTTCTGGGGATTGAGGTCAGCCATTTATCTCTCCTTCCAAACCCATGTCTTATATATGAACCCCCCAGGGAAGATTGGACATTGAGGCTGGGCTGAAAGGAAGGAATAATGAGGAATTCTTGCCATTTACCTCAGTTTCTAGACCAGGGTTTCATAACATAATGTCATACAATAGAATCACAGAATCATTAAGGTTGGAGAAGACCTCTCAGACCATCGAGTCCAACTTGTGACCCATCCCCACCCTGTCCCCAGCCCAGAGCACTCAGTGCCACCTCCAGGGGACACCTGCAGGGATGGGCACTGCAAAGCTCCCTGGGCAGCCCCTGCCAAGGCCTGAGCTCCCTTTCCATGGGCAAATTGCTGCTGCTGTCCCAGCTGAGCCTGCCCTGGCCCAGCCTGAGGCCGCTCCCTCTGCTCCTGTCCCTGTTCCCTGGCAGCAGAGCCCGACCCCCCCGGCTGTGCCCTCCTGGCAGGGACTTGTGCAGAGCCACAAGGGCCCCTGAGCCTCCTTTGCTCCAGCCTCAGCCCCTTCCAGCTCCCTCAGCCCCTGCTGGGGCTCCAGCCCCTGCCCAGCTCCCTCAGCTGCTCTTCATAGGACTGACTCAACGTGCAGCCTGCTCTAAATTATTAGGAATTATTGAAAAGAGATTGTAGGTTTACACTTCTGGTTCAAGGAGCCTCAGGAGAAATCTGCTCTCTCCATCCCTCTCTCGGAAGTCTGGTTCTGGTGTCTAACACATCTTGGCTAATGCCAAATAGCATATGGTGCTAGCTACAGTTGCAAATATAATTCAGTGAGAAAGAGCTGAGAGCACCTTTGGAGTTGTCACAAGCCACCTAACCTTATAATCAGATGTTGTTGTGTGTTTTGCAGCTTGTCACTCATCCAGCTTTTTCATCGTTCCTGCAATCTTGTTTACAAAATTTTCAGACAATAAATGCTTTGCAGAACAGCAAGGATTTAACAAATAATGTGCTGCTGAAGCACCTCAGAAATACCTTTATTTTTTTTCACAACTCTACTTCAACCTGAAGTAAACACATAGATTAAAACATTTTTATGACATGCTGGAATCTAGACCTTTTTAAATGCTTTGTAAAGGTCTGGATGATATTGCTCTAAAACAGCATCTTGGTCTGACAGAAATCCAGTCTCTTAACAACTGCATCAGCATCACAGCAGCTCTGCTTTAATTAAATCTTCACAATTAGACAGGCTTGTTATTGTATGTCATTAGTCTTCCTAATACCTTTTTACCTATTATCACCTCATTTTCAAGCACGCATCTGTTGCAGGGAAGCTGCTTTTCCACCTCACTTCATTGCTTACTGATTTACACCTAAAAGGCTTTAGGCAGTTATGTTAACAATTATGAATTGTCTCAGTGAAAGTCTAAGGAACGGATAAAAAAAAATGTGCTGGAGCAGTGAGCTGAATATAAATGTGAGGAAGAGATTCTGGAATTCAGGAAGATTTTTTTTCTTTTTGGGGCTTGCATTGCCATTTGGCTGAATCCTTTCTGAAATGTTCCTTTCAGGAGACATCTGGGTACAAACTCTTTACTCAGTTTGCTTTCTGGACACAGAGGAGTGCACAGAAATTGTTATATTCATTCTAAAATAGTGGCTGAGCATCAGTGTTTTCCTGGTTTACATCTCTGAGAACTCAGTTAAGATCTTTAATAACAATATAAAAAAAAAAAAAAAGTAGATTCTACTTCTGACTTTTGAGAACGTAAAATTTCACATAACCCTTCATTTTTCCTTGTGTCTGATAATTAGCTCTGCACACCTCTAAGATGTTTGGGAGATGAAAACTGGGCTGTTATTGTGAGCCAGAATCTACATCTTTTGGGTTTTATGATCTTCCATTAATGTTCATTATGAAGTTACAGTGCTACTTATATTATCTCTCTCTCTCTATTTGTATATATATTTAAAAAAATATATAATATATATATTTGGCTTCTGTGGTATGGACTAGAGCCTCTGTCAGATCAGAATGGGTTTCAGCTGATAAATGGAAATGCTGATAATTCTTCAAAGACAAGATTTGGGCCTTTATAACATCTATTTCTTGCCTTTCTCCCTCTTTTAAATTTACTAAAAATGCAATTTTACTTCTTTGTCTGGGCAGTGTAGTAAGAAGGAATATGGAAATCATCAAAAGATTAAATAAATCCTCTAAAAATAAACAAAACAAACCTCATTGAAAGTAAGAAAATCCCATAAGGAAGAAATGAGAAAACTGGAGGGAAGCTGGAGAAGCTTCACAGTTCTAAAACTCCACAAGGTCATAAAACTGAATGAATTACAAGGGAAAAGGGAAATATTTTAATTTTTAGTTGCAGCTATTGCATGATTTGCCATTTATTTACCAGCAGTAGTGAACAATATGCTGGCATTCCAGTAGTCATGTTGTCAAAGTGACCTTTTTTAATGTCACATGTCACAGAGTTTCATGTCACACTAAGACAACATGACAGGACAGAGCCAAGCTTTCCTAACGCTTCCCTTTCACCTTCTCAGAAGTGCTGGCACCCTAAGGAAGAGGATGGGGGTGTGGGATATTCATTGCTTGATGATTCAGTGACCACTCTAAAGAGAAAGGTCAGGCACCAGAGCAGCTTGTGCATTATAATTTCTTTTTTTTTTTTTTTTTTTTTTTTTTAATTGAAATAAAATGGCAAAACCAGTAGTGGTGCCTTAACACTAGGTGACAAGCACAAACTTGAAATGTCAGCACTGGTTTGGGGTGTCACTCAGATGCTTCATGCAGTTATCACTGTGCCTCTGACAGATGCAAATTCATTGGAAATGCCCCATTCCAGCTCCAGTTTGCAGCTGGAGGGCACAGAAGGGACTGTGCAAGTAACAGATTCCTTTTCAGAGGCAGCCAGGATGGCAAAAATGATCATAAAATGGGGAAACTTGGTCTGGTGGAGGAGTCCCTCTCCATGGCAGGGAGGTTGGAATTAGACCTTTAGGGCCTCTTCCAACCCAAATCATTCTGTTTATATTATTCCATGAAATCAGCTTTTATATGTGCTACTGTTGGCACTGAATAGAATTACAGATAACAGATTATGAGAAATTCCATGAATGATTTTTCAAATCTTTTTTGTTGATCTTTTTAAAACAGTAGTGTTGGAATCCATAAGGTTAGAGGATTTTTAAGAAATGGTTAAAAGAAGTCTGCATTTTGTATTTTGAGACTGATGTGCTGGAAATAAAAGCAAAAATCTCTTCACTGGTCTGGTTACAATGTTATCCATATTTGGATATTTTGCCGCGGCCTAGTGGGTTCCTTTTTTAAGGCGTGGGTTTCTGACACAATTGGACTTATACCTGTCCCGTCCCCTGCAAGTAGCACTGAAACTGTGACATGAAGAAGACCATTGATTTGGTGTAAATTTTTCTGTTTCTCTTTTGCTGATTTATGACCGGAGATAGCTCAGGGATGCCACTTGCTCGGTTTCTCGGCTGTTTAGGCTTGTAAGTTTTCTGTTGCTGTTTAGGCTGTTTAGGTGTTCTGGAAAGGCCCAGGGATGGCCTTGAAGAGCCCGGCGCTTCAAAGGACGAGGAGAGACTTCTGATCTTGTCTCGGTCTCGGTGTTTATTAATTGTTTATCTAAAAGATTTTCTCTCAGCCCGACAGAGGTGTGCACAGCAGCCAGCCATGAGCACACTGCGAGCCCCCGGGGCGGTCACTTATCTTTATACCCGAAGTTACGTATACAATATTTATCATTTTTCCCCAATACCTTCTGCCCTTATTAACCGGTGCACTTTTAGTAATAACCAATCCCAAAGTGCCACCATCACCACAGAAGATGGAGGCCAAGAAGAAGAAGAAGAAGAAGGACAGGACACGCCCCAATTCCTCCATCTTACTTCTTTAGACCCCCCTGTACCGAAATCCTAAACCCTGTGTTTTACACTCTAACTAACTTATCCCTTCACCATTCACCCAGTGAAACCTTCCCAGTCCTCATACAGGTGTCGTCTCCTGTGTAGCATCAAAATCCTGCCACCAGACACTTCTGGCAACATTCCAGGACTCCCGAGCCCCCCAAGGGTGTTCTCGGCCACTCTGCACCTCCATCCTGAGGTGCTGAGATCCCACAATTTGGTACTTCATTTTTCATGTAATACACAGCAGAACAGGGTTAAATTTAAAAAAAGCTATAATAAATTATTCATGCTCTAAGTGAAACAGGCACACAGTCATTTTTATCCATGATTACTGTTATCACTATGGCCAGTTCTTTAGTTAATATAAAAGTAGATCATAATTCATGCACAGATGCCTTTTAAATGTGTGCTGTCAAATTTCTAGGGAGAAACAGATAAAGCAGAGATACCTTGCTACTGTTTGTTACTGTTTTCCAAACTTAGCTTGGACTATTAAATTAATTTTTCTCACCAACTTCTAAACTCATCCCAACCCACATTAAAAAAGTAAAATAAAATCTTCTAAAGATTAGCTTCCAAATAAAATAAGAACTATCTGATCTTGTTGCTGGTGTTTTCATCAGTGGCCATTTTACAGAATCAGAGAATGGTTTGTGTTGGAAGAGACCACAAAGGTCATCTCCTTCCATCCCCCTGCCATGGGCAGGGAAATTCCAAGGAAATTCCTTAGGGATTTCTAAGAATCCTTAGGAAATGCCAAGAATCTGCCCTAAGTGTACAGTAATTCCATTTTCATGCAACCATTGAATGGTTTGGGTTGGAAGAGACTTTTGAAGATCCTCCAGTCCAACCCCCAACTTCTTTTCACCACTTCTTTGACTGAAATTTTCATTCCCTGTTCCCTCTATCACTTCCCTTCCTACACAGCATTTTGGGATATTTTCAAAAGCTTAAAGATTGCCAGAGCAGAAGCATGGAAATGTTTTTAAATCATAACAACTGGCTTCCAGCTGGTTTGCAAGGAGGGGTGCCTTCCTACATGTTTATCCTTATTCATCCTGTAATTATAGCAGACTGACTAGAGGAGCTTTTTAAAACACCAAAAAGAACACTTTGCAAGTGTAGCAAATAATTTGCAGACCTTAAAGGGAGTAGCTTTAATGGTCTTGATTGGAATTTGAATTGTGGTATGGCAGTTTACAATAAAAACCTCAGAAATATAGTGAATTTGGGTAGGTTTATGCGTTGAGTAATTGGCATTATTTGAAGTAGGCTTGGCTAGATACAGGTTTTTTTAATGTGCTTTGCTTTTCTGCATTTTACCTTCAGCATTTTCATTTCAGTAGAGATTCTGCTTTATTTTGAAATCAGTGGCACACTCTGGAGAAACAGAAAAGCCACCGTGTTTATAAAATTTGCAGAGCTGAAATCATTCAGCAGTGGCTCAGCAGGCAGTCACAGGAGGCTGGATCTGCTTTCAAAAATTTGATTTCAGGAATAGATGTTTTGGGATCCTGAAGGCAGATCTCAGTGGGCTGACTGATCTCAGTCCATTGGATGCCACAGCCTGAGCTGCAGATGAGCAAAGACTGGAGGGAGTCACTGCCAAGGAGAGCTCCTTGAGGTGATTTATTATTTCTTTCTTTCTGCGCTTGCAACAGTGGGCAGAGAATCTAATATAATTTAATAGTTTGGATAACCATAGGTATGTTCTCTCCAGTTGGATAAGAAATTTCATGCCTGTCAGGGCCATTGAGGAACTGTTCCAGGAATGTTTTATCACACCCTTTGCAGATGGCCATGATCTGAATATGGGTATTTGTTGTACAGGTTGCAGAAATACCAATTCAAAATATGAATTTCTGCTGGAAATACATTATTTCTGCTGGAAATACTGTATTTCTCCTGTAAGGAGTTCACATGTTCAAACAATGCCTGTCCCTCATT
The DNA here is from genome assembly GCF_027887145.1 of Ammospiza caudacuta. Lineage (NCBI taxonomy): Eukaryota > Metazoa > Chordata > Aves > Passeriformes > Passerellidae > Ammospiza > Ammospiza caudacuta. The sequence goes on from NC_080594.1 coordinate 117,708,998, forward strand.
ATTTTCATCAGGCCCTCAGAGCAGGTGCTGAATAAACCCTGTGTTTTCCAGCACCACTAATTCAGGGGAGACTTTTCCTTGGAAGATGAGCAAATCAAGCCCTAAATCACACAACTGCAACAGCTGTGGCAGCCCAAAGCAGCACTGAAAAGATGTTTGTAAACCTCAGTGCAGGAGCCCAGCAGCACTCTATGTTAGATTTGCAAGTTCAGGGTTTGATTAGGGCCTGGGATGATTTATAAGAACCAGTTGCAGATGCAGCCAGAGTTGAGTCCTCACTCCACTGCCTGGTGAGAAGGGTCTGACTTTCCCTCCTGATTCAGCCTCTCCTATGCTCATCTAAGCCTCAGCTGCCTCAAAGTTTGGATAGGAATTTTGATTGAGCAGGATCTGGGATCTAAAATGGATGATGGAGTTGTAGCTTCCTGCTTGGAAAATGCAATGCCAGTTTTTCCAGGTTTTTTTATCAATTCCAATAAGATTTCGGATCATTTTGTAGTTGCCAGAGCCAAATAATGCTTTTCCTGGTGATTTGAGGGGTTACTGCCCTCTTCCAGTGATGCCAGCTCAGCTGGAACTCACTGACATGGGCAAGGACTTGAAACTGCCCGTCAGATGTTGTCAGTCCCTATTTCCTCATCTTCCCTCATTGTTTGAACAATCATGGAGTCATGGAGTGGTTTGGGTTTGAAGGGACCTGAAAAATCACCCAGTGCCACCCCTGCCATGGGCAGGGACACCTTCCACCTCCAAGACCTGTCCAACCTGGCTTTGGGCAGTGCCAGGGATCCAGGGGCAGCCACAGCTGCTCTGGGAAACCTCTGCCAGTGCCTTCCCACCCTCAAAGGGAAGAATTTCTCCTAATATCCCATCTGACCCTGCTCTCTTTCACTTTGAAGCCATTCCCCCTTGTCCTGTCCCTCCAGGCCCAAGTGAAAAGTCCCTCTTTTCCTACAGGCTCCCCTCAGGCCCTGCAAGGTGACAATAAGGTCACCTCAAAGGCCTCTCCTGTCTGGGCTGAAGAGTCCCAACTCTCCCAGCCTGAACAACAGAATGCTACATTTGCACTGCAGTTTATAAAACTGAGATTCTCCCTGGCAGATTTCTGAGTTTGGGCAAGGAGATGCTATAAAATGAAGGTGAGCTCAGACAGTGTCTTATGGCATGTCTGGGATTCTCACCAGGACAGTCTGTGCAGTTGTAAAACTCATGCTAGAAATTGGCATAAAGAACTGTCACTGCATTATGAATTCTGCATTATGAATTCTGCAAAAGCACTTCCTGGCCAATAATAACCTTACAATGCTCTCAGGGATCCGTGTGGATCTGTTTTCCTTTATTCACAAGTGTTAGGCAGCTGCTACCAGACAAAACTTTTATTTTTTTTCCTTACAAATGTTAAAATTTCAGTCATGAAAGTAATCTCTTTGGTACTGCATAAGCAGAGCTTCACGAAATACATATGTACTGTTCCATTTCTCTGTAATAAAAGCATTTCCCAAATAACAGTGATGTGCAAAGCAGCAATGTGCTGCTTTCTGCAGTGTTGTTTTGAGTAATGATATCCAGCAATTCCTCAGTGGCTGAGGCTTTTGCTTCAGTCTTTTGTAAGGGAGTTTTATGCTCCCAGTTTGAGAATAACAACAAGGCTGCCAGGCTCCCAGGAAAAAAGAGCTCAAAGCAGCCACTCCTTTGTGGATTGCCATAGCTTGGAGGAAGCTTTAGGCATGGCAGTAAACTAAGCAGGGCTGAATTCTGGTGCTTAAAGATGCCTGAATCACAAGAAGTGATGAGAGGTAGAAAAAAGGGGCAGGTGACTGTCGGGGTACCTGTCACCAATTCCCCAACTTCTGGGACTCTGGCTGGGCCCTCCCAGGGGGCTCCCCTGTCTGGAGAGACCCTCCAGGAGTGGTCTTGTGTCAGGAAACAGAGACACACTGGATTTTTTTTGGTCTTCAGGTTCATGTTTATTATTATCTTACCTAAAGTTTTGCACACTGCCCACACCAAGCTCAGCATGCTGGAAAAGCACCACAAAAATGGCAACAAACTCTTGGTAAAAGGTCTTTAAAGCTAAACTATCCAATTAAGAGCTGACACCTGGATTATTTCCCCTTTTAACCCAATAACTGATCCTCAAAAGTCCACAATGCAGACTTTTCTGCCCAATTACAAAATGCCACCCAAACCCATGGAGAAGAAGGAAGAAGCAGCATGAAGAAGAAACCCAGGACAACACCCTGTGCCCTCCATCCTGCTGCCATCCACAACATACTAAAAACGTCAAGACCTCAATTTCTCACCAAGTGATGCACCTACACTGCTCTCTATAATCTATTTCACATTTTTGTGGATTCTGGTCTATCTTGAAGTCTGGGAAACTTTCTCCATGGATGAGGGTCAGAGTCAGTGCTGCCCTGGGGGTCAGGGCACCCCAGAGCAGACACAGAAATATTCCCTGTGTGCCCTGGGTTTCCATAGGGGACCTCAAAGGGTCCTGAACCAGTTCTGGCTGCAGCAGGGAAGGAGGCAGAACAAGGCTGGTCCCTGCACCACTGAGGTTTCCCTGTGAGTGGTCTCTTTCCACTCCCCAATATGAGGATTGGCAGCAAAAATTATGAACAGCCACTGGTTTACATTAAGCAGGACTTAAAATATATAAATGTTGTGGTCTTGGTCCCAAAGATCCTAAGACTTTACTAACATTAGTGCTCAAGCATGAAGCAAAGTTGAATTTAGCAATTCTAATTTTCCATGGCACAGACTTAAGTTATTGGAAACAAATTCATGCTTTGTCACTTCAGTATTTTAATGCTACAAGCGACATGAAAGCAGTTTTCACTCATTATAATATAAATTGGGCTGTTCAAATAGGTTTTAGTATAAAATATGGGAAAAAATATGGCAATGAAATTGCACTGTAAAATTTGAACATAACTGCAATTCTCATTTGCTGTCAAAAGTATTTGGAACCTCATTTTGGCTTATTGCTCTTTTACAGAAGAAAATCAAGCTGAAAATCCCATGAATTTCTTCCAATCTCAATTTTTTTATAAGTGTTTTAGCTAAAGGAAAGAGAGTTCAGAGTCAAGGAAAAAAATAGTCCCCTTACGCCTTACTTTTTGTACATGCATATGTATAGGAATTTGTACTTCAACAGCTGAAAGGCTGTGCTGTACTTCATGTGCCCTTCCTTTTTTCAAGCTTTTATACTTGTAGCAACTCGTGAGAGGCAGCATGATGTCATTACAATCACAGAACAATTTTCTTCCTACTGGAAAGAAACACATTGTTCCCCCTCAGTGAAAGAAAATTGAAGCTCTCAGTGTTGCAAATAAAATAAGACAGATCTGAGTTGTTGTTTATCTTTAATTACTTCAGGTCTTTGAGAAGAAAGAGATGTTGCATTTCAAAAGCAAATCTCTTTCCTTAGCCTTTTTTTTCTTTTAAAAACTGTGGGTTTGGTGTTGTTGCAGCCCCACAGGGGTTGTGTTTATTTGCATGTATGCAGATTTTTGGGGTTTTTTTGGCAGCACCAACGTGGCTTTCTCAGGAAATAGGATTGAACGGTCTCTTGGTGTTTGTGGGTAAGGGAACCTCTGTACCTGAAACCCCAAAATTCCCACCTGGGGTGACACACAGTGCCTCATCAGCATTCAGAGCCAGAGCTGGAGTGGGAACGGGAAGGGGCTGTGGGGGGTAAATCACTCAGGAGCAAGACAAGATAAAAGGAACACGCTGGGAAGAGCAGGCTGTTGTTTCCTAACTGAGCTGGGGAGGAAACGGAGCAGCCTGGGCACACTCCCTCTGATCCACCCTTCCTCTGCACACCTGAGAGCGGCTGTACCTGCTCAATTGTCAGCCCAGGGACAACAGGGAGGAACAATCCCAGCTGCCTGATGGTGCAGGGGATTAAAACCACTGTCACCCTTTGCCAGAATGACTATGCAAGCACCAGGGCTCAGTAAGGTTTACACACAAGCTGGACCTCTCTGATTGAAAAGCTCAGTTCCATCCCCAATGCAGTTTTTGCAGGCCCTGTAGCTGGTACCTGAGGTGTGAGGGGTTGCATCTCTTGGGGTAGCTCAATGCTGTGACAAACACATCCACTCTCTTGTGGAAATTTAAGAAGTTTAATAAAGGACAATAAGAGACAAAGACCATAGAACAAAGATGTAACAGCTGGGTGTGCCTCAGCACTCAGCCCAGAGCACACCTGCTATTTTGGAAACACCCTTTATATAGAATTTCTATTGCATCAGCCTGTTACATATTCATAAACAATTATGCATAGCAAATTTTTCACCAAACTAGTTTATATATTCCAAGAACTGTTTAGCATGGCTCGTCCTTGGATCCTCCTTTTTAGAGCATGCACATTCCCTGGCCGTGGTTTTAGTCCCTTCTTATCATCACCACCAGTTTTGGGCCTTGGCCCCCTCTATTTTCAGACAGTGAGTCTTGATAGTTGGCATATCAATACCAGGGTCCTCATCCTCTGTTCATTAGATATCATCCCATCCAAGCAGGCATTTTAACACAAGCATACTTTTATCAGCTATTTCACTACTATGTCTAAGCTTAATTAACAACAGAAATAAAAAATGTATCTTTATAACAAAGTTACTTTAACACCACACATATAAAATCCATTTTAATATTTGCAAAAAGCCAATATAATTATATGTATCAATAACAATGGTATGAGGAAAACCTAGATCTGGGCTATCCACAGGGTGATGCTTAGACTTTAAATCACTTCCCCTGGATTCCTGATGGCTCTCTGAACTGGAGCTCCAGGTGGGGATGAGCCAGCTGAGACAAACACAGAGCTCTCCATGGTCTCTGATGTTCTCCTTGCCAGAGCATGTTCCTTTTCATCCAGCAAAGGGCATGGGGGATGCTGTTGCCATTCCTTGTCAAAGCCCGGCTTTGGCACCTCCAGATTGTGATATTTGTGTGCTGTATTCCTGTGATGTGCTCTCCTTGGGCTCAGATTTGTGGCTGGCCACTGAAAGGCTTCTGCTGCTCTGAAGGAGTCAGGCCATATAAAGCCATATAAACTCTATTTTAATATTTTTGAAAAGCCAATATCATTATATGTATCTATAACAATCCTATGAGGAAAACCTGGAGCTGGGCTATCCACAGGGTGATGTTTTGACTGTAAATCACTTCACCTGGATTCCTGATGGCTCTCTGAACTGGAGCTCCAGGTGGGGATGAGCCAGCTGAGACAAACACAGAGCTCTCCATGGTATCTGGGGTTCTCCTTACCAGAACAGGTTCCTTTTCATCTAGTATGAAGGATGAAAAGGATGATGCATCCACGGGGCATGTGGGATGTTGTCACCATTCCTTGGCAAAGCCAGAACGGGCACCTCCATGTTGTGATATTTGTGTATTGTATTCCTGTGATGTGCTCTCCTTGGGCTCAGATTTGTGGCTGGCCACTGAAAGGCTTCTGCTGCTCTGAAAATCAGTGGCCTGACTCCTGCAGGAGCTGAGCTGCCTTGCATTCAACACTTTTTCAGAGGTAGAAATTCTACCTCTGAGAAAAAGTTTAATTTCTTTTCTAGGTTTCTCTCAAGGAGTGATCCAAAATTTTACATGGATGACTGATCTAGAACCTCATAATATGACTTGGTACACTTCCTTGATCTTAAAAGGAGATTGGAGAGCTGTGTAACCTCATCCTTACTAATTCAGTTCAATTATTCATTCTCTGTGAACCTTATTAGGTTAGAGTAGGTTTAGATGGGATATTGGGAAGAAATTCTTCCCTTTGAGGGTGGGCAGGCCCTTTAACAGGTTTTGCAAAGAAGCTGTGGCTGCCCCTGGATCCCTGGCAGTGCCCAAGGCCAGGTTGGACACGGGCTGGGAGCAGCCTGGGACAGGGGGAGGCGTCCATGGCAGGGGTTGGAATGAGATGATCTTTCAGATTCCCTTCCAACCCAAACCATTCTCTGATTCTTTGATTCCATGATTGCATGGTTACTTGTTTTCTAGCTGTCAGAAGGGATCACCAATCTGGGAACATGTTTCTTCGTGTCTGAAATTAATTTTTACTGAGTGTGTGGGCACTTATTGTGTGGAGCAGGAGAAGATTAAGAACTTGCTGCTTGTGCAGAACAAGAAGGGAGGGCTGTAAACCTGAAAGACAGTGTGCATGAAAGGAGACTGTCTGAAATGTTATTTCAAAGGAGGAAATAAGGCTTATTATCTGCAAAAATTAAAACCTACTTGCAGTAAAACCCCTGCAGTTCTGAGCTCCCTCTGCAATGCAAAGCCTGCAGGAAACACTGAACAGGGAGCAGAATTAGGACCTCGGTAGAAAAAGCTTTCAATCTCTATTTTGAGAGTAGCCATATTAATTAAATCCATAATATGCTTTGTAAAAACCAAAAAGAATCATGTTGTATCTCAGCCAGGCCAACAGAGTGACTAGTTTTACATGAAGTGTGAAATTAGGTTTAGTGTGTCTGAATTTTACCTCTGGGGGAAATGTGCTGCAATTGCAAGTTAGTAGGGCACAGGTCATGGTGTGTGTGTTCCAAACTACACAGAGCTGCTGTTCTGGCACTAAAATGCTTCTATTTTTGTACTTGCCATGACATACTCAGTTTGCCAAATGTACAAGGATCCATCTTCAAATAAAACAAATAGCTCAGCTTGTCAGAAATGTTCCTGTTGTGGAGGTGCTGAATTCAGATTTATGGTACAAAACTGAAAGTGCTGGATGCAAGAACATATAATCTCTTGGACCACATAAATAAAACACATTTTTGATATTTTTTTTAAATGCAGAACCCAAAATATGCACTCATGATTGCCTAGCGCTGATTTATTTTCCTCGCATTATATTAAAATTCTGTAAAATTCCTCTGGAATTTGAGCATTATTTGCTCTTTCCTTGCTTGCAGCAAGTTTTGTTTAGTTAAACAACTGGTTTGCAAATCAACCTATCATGAGATTTGCTTCACTTTTTCAGTATCTCAAATACTTCTGTTCTGCTGAAAATAATCTAAAGTCTACAAAACAACTGTACAGATTTATCTGTTTAAATTGGGCTCATGTTTTAATCCCTTAGAACAGGTAAGAGTGCCTGACACAATGAGGCAAGCCAGAGAAAAAACACTGTAACTAATTTTCCAATTTAAAAAGACACAGAAGGGTTTGATTTGTATTTTAATGGGTCATTGAAAAAGCACTGCTTGTAATTACAAGCTCAAAACTGCTCAACATAGTTAAATGACATTTTCTTTCATTTTTTCACCCTATTTTTTGTCTTGACCTTACAGCCGCAGCCTTTTCTTGAAACATGCCTAAAACACAGGAGCTCTCCAACCATCCCTACCTTAAAATCAGTGTTTTTAACTGCTTCCACCATGGTGCACCTGCAATTCCAGCCCTAGTCTTGAATTTGGGGGCATTATTTTGTTTAACTGGTTGGTGGGAGGGGAGAAGAAGAGGGAATAAATATGCTTTTTGTTATTATTGTCTCTAAAGCAGCCTGCAGACCAGCCTTCATTAGGGAGCAGGGAGGCTGGAGAGAGCTGGCTGCAGCAGGTTACTTGTTGCCTAGTGACACCATCAGACCTGTAAACCCCAGATCTCTTAACCCTCTAAAGTCCAGCTCCTGCTGGATCTGATTTCTGGGCTATTCCTGCTCTGACCAGCAAAGAATTTGCTTTTTTAGACAAAAATCCTTCTGTACCACTAGATGCCAGTAAGAATCAGAGAGAGAGAGAAAGGGATGGACAGCTTACAAGTGAAATTTTAAAAATTCCTGAATTTGGGGCTGAGATAATTGTTTATCTTCTCTTCCATCACAACTGAACCTGAAAATGCCATAGAAATATTGCATATAAATACAAGTTTAAGGTTGTTTTTGCAGCCAGTGAAAGATGAAGGGAGCATCTGGTTTGACTCCTGATATCTCTTAGGAGAAGTTTCTCTCCTGGTCAATTGGGTGATTAATTGTTTTCTGGTTTTTGGGTTTTGTCCCTTGTTGATATGGGTGAAATTTTTCTTTCATAGAAGTTAAAAATTGCACTCAAACCCTACTGAATGGTTGAGAGGGATGGACATTTGGCGACAATTACCAGGGGAAGGTGACAAGGCAGAGGTGCTCAGAGACTCATGGAATATCCTGAGCTGGAAAGGACCCACAAGGATCAGCCCATTCCAACTCCTGCCCCTGCACAGGACACCCCCAAATCAAAAAATCCCTGTGCCTGGGAGTGTTGTGTATCTCTGCTTCACAGGGATATTATTTAAGAACAACTGCTATTGCTAGTTAGGCTGTAATAATAATTACTAATTAACAAACTAAAATAACTAATAGTAATAAAATAATTACTAATTAATGAACTAAAATAACTAATAGCAAGAAGTCAGTAATTCTATAGGATGGAATTTCATATCAAAATAATTAACTTCAGGTTCTGGTGTTTTTCCAGTAGACTTTGTTTCAGTTTTTCTATTAAGCTATATTTTGAAAAATCATAGAAAATTAAGAACTATAGCAAGAAGTCCATAGTTCAGCTGCTGTGTCTCTGCAGATCAGTGTATTTGTAAGTGATTTTTAGCATTACTAACTTCTGCAGCAATTAGATTTGGAAATTCTTTAAATCTAAAATAAAAATAGTCAGACTGTTATTGTAAGTGAGATCTTTATTGGCAGAAGCAATGAGGCTTGGAAAAATTTCTCCTGTTGTAAAAATATATACTGGATAAATATAAAAAATAAAAGAAAATTTATGGGTGAATGGCAAATAAACACATTGATTTGGGCTGTCTTTTACCAGTCTGTTCCTATTTCCTGTAGAATATCCAAGTTATTTTATTACTCTTTCCTTCAGGGTAGTGGCAATAAGAAACCCAAAGGGCCCTCAGTGGAATCACTGGAACTCAGAATAATTAAGGTTGGAAAAGACCTCCAAGACCATTCAAGTCCAAGCTGTGACCAATCCCCACCTTGTCCCCAGCCCAGAGCACTGAGTGCCACCTCCAGGCCTTCCTTGGGCACCTCCAGGGATGGGCACTCCAAACCTCCCTGGGCAGGCCCTTCCCATGTTTCACAACTTTTTCCATGAAGAAATTCCTCCTGATGTCCAACCTGAACCTCCCCTGGTGCACTGAGATCAATCTCTGTCCTCCACCACCTTCCTCAAGCCTCCTCCAGCAGGATCTTTTGTCCTGAAGGGTTTTTTTAGGTCTCCTGAGGGAACAAAGGAATTTTCTCCCCATGTGCCTCTCCAGTAATTGTTGTTCTTCCCTGATTTTCGCTTAAATAGAAAGATTTCTGAGCTAGATAACAGGATGAAACAAAACTCCTTTCCAAGGCTTTCTATGGGCCAGAGGAGCTCTCAAGGGTTCAGATATACCAAATATAATCTGTGTTTGGGTAGAAATAACTCACACCTGGGCAAAAAGGACAGGGTTGCTGTTTTACTGATTGTTTCACTTCATTCTCCTGAAAACTTCTCTCCTCGGTAGGATTTCTCAGGACAAGGGGGTTTCACTGCTTTCCAAATCACAGAGGGGTGAAATTGTGGTGCTCATTTCACTTCATTCTCCTGAAAACTTCTCTCCTCGGTAGGATTTCTCAGGACAAGGGGGTTTCACTGCTTTCCAAATCACAGAGGGGTGAAATTGTGGTGCTCAGGGCTGAGTGAATGGCAGCAGTGCTGTGCCAGGGCTCAAAAACCTCTCCTTCACCATACCTGGAAGCCAGGCAGTGGCACTGGTTTGGTGGTTCAGCTGTGAAAACGAGCCCAGGTTGGACACGGTCAGCTTTGGAGACTTTAGGCTAAGAGAAACAAGCAACAAAATCTTTTTGAATCCGCCCCAAACCTCATTGGAAGTAGGAAAATCCAAAATTATGGCTTAAACAGACAAAAAAATACTTTTCAGATTAATTTTTCATAGAACTACCTGATCCAAGGGCTCTGAGCTTCCTGTAAACCAATGTAGTTCTCACATATGCAGGTCAGATAGTAACTAATGGAAATTAAACATGAAAAGCAGAGACAAACTGAAGCTTCTGCTTCATGAATTTTATTTTCTGCTTTTGTAGCCTGTTCTTTTCTGGTTAGCAATTAAAATGTGATTAGCATATAATGGTAACTGCTAATGTGGAAGCATTGAAATTCTTTGTACCAGTGATTGCTTTCTCATTAGCAGCATGAATTATGGGCTGTTTTAGCTGCTAGCCAAACTTGGGAGCCATGAGACACTGAAGTTTCCTTTAAAATCATGAAAATCTGTGATTTCTGTCACAAGATTTAGATTTGTAGAAGAAATAAAAATATTTTCCAGTGACTAGGAGGCAGTCACTAGAATGGAGAAGCGAAAACAATTTCCAGGCTTCTGATGGTACCATTTAACTCCATAGGGATTAAATTCCAGTAGAAATTAAATTCTTTTTTTTTTTTTTTATCTCCAGAAATCCTGTGAACTCCAGACATTGGATAACCTAGGTTGCTGAACTTTCATAAAGTCAATAAATCCAAATGGAATAGTTGGTAGGGGTTGTGTTTCTACAAAAGAGGTGGAAGCATTAGCATTGTTACACAAATAAATGTAACCCTTCATTTGGAGCATTTTCCTCCACACAGATAAATTCACACTGGGATAAGTGTTGAGAAGGCTGGCTGAGAGGAATCAGGGATAAAGAAAATTTCTCAGGAAGCAATGCTAAAAAGATTGTGGTTGGTTCAATTCATTAGAATAAAGCAGGGAAATACCATAGCCTTCACTAAAGAAAATAATATAAAATGTCAGAGAGGGTGAAAAGCTGTTAAAGATAAAGGAAAACATCAATATCAATTGATCCCAAACACATTTAGCCTGGCAAATGGAAGAAAGCTTCCAGGCATCAGCAGAAACTAAGCTCTGAAACTGCTTTTCAGGGGAGAGCAGTGTGGATACAGAAGAGTCCTGTGTGATTCTACAAAAATGTTTATATCTTGGTTCCCTACTAAAGCAGAAATCACTGGTGGTTCAAGCAAGAAAATCCCTTCACCTTCCACTTTCTCTTCCAAATAATCCTTAAAGAACTCCTGTGTGACCTGAATGAAAGCGCACAGTGAGGTGACCAAAGGCATTGCAGGTTAAATAGCAGATTTTCTTTATTTTAACTGCAAGGAAGAACATAGTAAAGTTCAAGAGTTAATTTACTATTTAAAGTAATGAAATAGTTGGAAACTCAGTACATGTAGATTACATCATCAATTAATGAGTGAACTCTACAGCTATTGCAAATTTAGGAAATTACTTAAATGTTTCCACCTTGAGGTGGCTTTTTAAAGGAATTACTGACATGGGCTGTAGCTTTGTGTGCTAATAAAGCCCCAAGTTAATAATCAGGTAATTTCAATATTTAACTATATTTTCCCAGTTAGGATTTTGCTGTTTGTCATGATTATTGCCACCCCTTTTCTTGGCCATATGGAACCCTCATTTAAAATAGGAAACTAATTTTTACTTCCTAGAAAAAATACAATTTCAAATTTCTTCTCTCATCCTGCAATAAGGTGTCTGTAGGATATATCTCTAAAACTACCCTGGCTTGAAATGTGTCTGTTATCCCAAGTTTTCCCCTCACAGTATTTGAAGTTTCTGCAGTTATCCGAGATTTTTAAATGAAATAGCATTTTGAAACACACATTTAAAAGTGAACCATTCAGGCAGGTTCAGAACACCTTTTTGTTTTTTAAAGGGAAAAATAAAAGGATTAATCTATAAATTTACAAATCAGTTTATTACAGTGAAATACCATTTCCACTGCACACTTGCTAACTGACTCTATCTATATCAGTGAACAACTCACGTTCCTCAAATAGTTCTGCCTTTTTTATTGTCTGGACCATCTGCTGAGCTGTGAGCAGCTACTATTTTGAGCCTTTTCCCTTTAAGTACAACTTTCAGATTAAATAAAGCCTTTGTAAAAGCTGGAATTGTTGCCAAAGCATGTTCAGCAGCATTGATGTGCTTTTGTGGTGGTTTGGGTTTTTTTTTAAAGCCTTTTAAAAAATTTCAGGCAGTAATGGTAGCACATCCCTTCTAATGATAACAGCATGAAGGACAGGATGATGTAATGCTGAACTCCCTCAGAGGATGCATTTCAGTAAGCTGGTTACAAATCTTCTGTTCATAAAAACCCACAATTTATAGCTGAAAATAAAAAAGCAAAACTTAACAAAGTGTTGTGAAAACCTCTCAAGGAGTCCAAATTATTTGTGGCATCATTAACATAACAAAGCAAAAGCAGAGACATTAAGGTTGGCATAGCAAATGTAACATGTTTCTGATGGCATTGGGGTATTTGAGGTTTCCTGGTCTTGTTCACACCAAGGAAATTGTCTGTCATGAAGATCTTTGGTGGATGATGGTGAACACCACCAGGAAAGGCTGAGAGAATTGGGATTGTTCAGCCTGGAGAAGAGAAACTTTGTGGGGACCTCAGTGTGGCCTTGCAGGGCTTGAAGAGAGCTAAAAAAACGATGGAGCATCTTGGTTTAAAAAGAGAGGCGTCTGCTAACGAAGGCAGGAGCTTCCCTTGAAATGGAAAATGTAAACCCCCTCCTTCTGAATTATTATAATTTTGAGATTAAGGGGCTCTCAGGCAAAGATATGGGAATAGGAATAACAGTTCTTTATTAGGGAAGAAAATTAAAAATAAAGTAAACAATGTAGAAATACAAAACAACACTGCCAGAGTCAGAGCAGTCCCTGCCCCCTGTGTGTCAGGGCGGTGTCCCAGCCCCATCCCAGGGGGGCTCAGCCCTCCTGCAGTGCCAGCTGTGGCTCTGCTGCAGCAGGGATCCTGCACAAGGGGGGAGTTTTCCTCTGCAGCTCCAGGGCTGCTGCAGATGGGCCTGGGCTCCCTCTGGCCATGCAGGGCAGCAGAAAGCTGCTCCTCTGGCAATGCAGGGGGCAAAGGCTGCTGTGCTGTGCCAGGCCCAGATTGGATCCAGGCAGGAATGCTTGGCTCCTCCCCTGGGCGGAGCATCTCCCCATGGGATGCTGGGATTGGATCAGCCCTGCAGGGACACTCAGTGGCCATGGACAGCAGAGATCTCCTGCAGGGAGGGTTGGCTGTGGGAGAGAGAGAGGAAAAACTGCCCCAGGAACAGCAGAGAACTGCCCCAGCTCTGACAGATGGACATAGAACACACAGCCCCATTTCCAACCTAAGACACAGAGAGAGAATATTGACATTTTATAGAGGCAGTGGCATTGATCACAACAGCTCCATTTAGGCAAAAGAGGAAATATATTGAAAGGAAAGAGAGAATTCAAGCCTGTAATAAGAACGAGTTAAATTTCAGGTTTAATGTTTTATTTTAGTTTAAAACTATAAGCGAGTAACTGGGTTCAGTTGTGATAAAATGTTTTCATTGCCTAATTCCCACTCTGGTAACCAGACAATTTTTCTTATTTCAAACCCATTTGACTGAACTGGAATTGTACCAGTAATGCCAGTGACTCTTGAGAACTGATATTTAAGGTCCTTTCTATACTTATTTTAGCTTATCGCTTGATGTAGCATAACCCCCAAATTTTACTTTTCAGATTTTGTTCCCTAATTCAAGGGTAGGACTCTTGATTTTTCCTGTTCTTAGTTGTTTCTTCTGTCTGTGAGGCACTTCCAGTTGAGGATGAGAGCAGAGCCTCTGCTCTTCCCCTTTCCTTTGCACTTTCGAGTTGCACCCAGAGGCAAAGAGGGAAAACCTGCAGAAAAATGTGATTTATCACTGGTTGTGGGTTGTGTTTGGAATTGATGATCTTGAAGGTTTTTCCAACCTTAATGATCCCATGATGTCATAGTGCAACTGAAGCAGTGTGCAGGCTTTGGTATAACTGTTGGGACAGGGTTTATTTTCTGAGAGGATACATCTGGATACAAATTTAAAAGTCAAATAAGTAATTGCTTTTCATTTTTAGCTAGTATTCTGTGATAAGGATGCCATGGCATAAGCAGTAGTTCTGAGCATGAGGCTGAGGAAAATGTACTCATTTTCCTGCTCACCCTTGGAAATGCAGCACTTGTAAGCAGAAGAAATGCTCACTTTAAATCACACTTATGGTTAATGCCCAACCCAGGGGTAAAATTATGTCAGCAGAATTGTTTTCATGAAAAGTGCTCTTTTTTCTCTGTGAGGATTTTATTTTATTGCAGGTTCCCTTCAGATTTCTTCAGTATGTGTTGATTGTCTTCCATTTGATGCATTAATCTAAAACTCAGAGAAATACTGCCTGTAAATCGAGTATATCAAGCAGTTCTTCCCTTGCTTGAAAACTTGAAGATTAAAACTGTGAGTTACCTAAATAATATCAACTAATGCTTCTTTGAGCTGTCTATGGGCTCTGAAACACAGTGTTAATTTATCCCTCACTACTTGAAAACTTAATGCATTGTGTCTTGGTTTATTTGCCCCATTTGTGAAATTGTCTTCGAATGTTTTGCAAATAAAATGCTCTATCATTGCAATTTCAGTATCTTAGTGATGCACAGAAACTTAATGGAATTTTGTCTATTTTCTTGGTTTATAAGCCAGAAAAAAAAACACAAAACAAAACAACAAACAAGTGGCAAAATATGCCAACCAATGTGCTACTCCGTAAGTCTATTTTTAACATACATGCAAGTAGGTTAAACTACTTTAGTGATTGTCATTAACATGGTCGAAATTAGTGCAAATTTACTGAGTGTGGGGTTTTTTGGAGTACCTCAGCTCTGTTAGTGCTGTTCCCTTGCTACTCACCTGTCAAACTGTTGTTGTCACTGTTGTCCCACCTGCACCTGAACATAGCAATGCCCCTTTCTTCTCAAAGCCTGCATCTCTTAGCACTTGATCTGCTTCAAATCCTCAGCAGGTGCGGTGCATGTCAGGCAGTGAGGAAGGAGCTGGGGAAGGAAATCAACACCTGTGCTGTGAGTGGAGCTGCTGGGTTTCTCCATGGCCCATAAATACTCGTGGTTCCAGACCTGCACTCCCTGTGCACCACGAAACCTCAGAGAGAGCAGAGCCTGGCCAGAGCACAGCCATGAGCTCTCCTCATTCCGGCTGAAGCTGTTGAGTCCTAATTGAAGGGATTAGCTCCTCATCCAACAGCTTTACATTTTGTGACTGTCGCTGACTTTTTGGTTTTTTTGCATCAGTTCCAGCTGCTGCAGTTTTCTCAAATGCTTCAGTGTTTAATTTTAAAGATATTCCAGCAGAGGAAGCATTTCTTCCAGATGACAACTTGAAAATCATGAGGGTTTTATTGGTGTTGCTAATGCTAGCTATAGTGTAAAATACTGACAATTATTGCTGGGTTCTGGCAAATTATGTTTTGTCCCATCTATGTGCATCACATTTTAGCAAGCAGTTAAGGTCTTCAAAAACAGATTATTAGGTATTCTGTACGCATGGATTTGACTGTAAGAGAAATAGGGCTGTACAGCAGAAAGAGGGAACCCTTCATGTTCTCCTTTTGTTGTGTGATCTGTGAGTTTTCAGTTTTCCTTTCTGTTTGGCTTTGGTTTTGAGAGCTAATAAACATATGATATCCAAGTAAAAAGCAGTGAGTGGATCTTGACAGCTTTATTATGGCTATTATGTTACGGTACATTAAATTTTTAATGAAATAAAATATGGCAGATTGCCAAATTATGTGATGATAATTTCAGGAAGCTGTAAACAGGTTACTCAGTAGTTCATAATTGCTGTAGGTAATTTAACATTCAGGAAACTTCCACCCACTGATAGTAATTAAGATTGTGTTTTGGCTATGTGCATTGATTATGAGTATCTGATCATGAGAATCTCTCTTTTTTTTTCTTTTCATGTGGTATTTCACTCTTAGAATTTTACCTGCTGGCAGCAAATATTCCCTTTTTATTTCACATCATGGAATGCATCAGTGGAAAATATTGTAACAATATGCAATCTGCCTGTGCATAACCTCACTGCTGGACTTCCAGCGTCAGAGAGAGCTCAGCTTCTGCCTGCAATGAAAATTTCCTTTATGGGGCTGCCTGGTGGAAAGGACACCTTTCAGCTCAAGTTTGGCCAACACAAAACCCTGAGTGTTTCTGAATCTTGCATTAAGGCTTTGTGGGAGAAAATCACCCAGCAGGTGTGAGGGGATGCTGTCAAAATAACCAGAAAATGCAGGAATTTCCCTCCTGCCAGGGGCCTGTGTGAGAGCTGGCTGCGAGAGACTGGCAGCAAGGTGGAATGATCCAGGGAGAATGTCCCCAAGGATGCTCTGGGTTGGTCGTAGCAGGGAAACTGAGGCAGAATTATCAAAATTCACAGAATCACTGGGTTGGAAGAGACCTTCAAGATCATCGAGTCCAGCCCAGCCCCAACAGCCCAACTGAACCCTGGCCCCCAGTGCCACATCCAGGCTTTGTTAAACACACCCAGGCATGGGGACTCCACCACCTCCCTGGGCAGCCATTCCAGAACTTTATCACCCTGGCTGGAAAAACCTTTTCCCTGCTCTCCACCCTGTGTTTCCCTTGGTGCAGCTCGAGGCTGTGTGCTCTGGGTGTGTCAGTGCTGCTGGAGCAAGAGCCCAGCCCCAGGTGAGCACAGGCACCTTTCAGGAGCTGTGCAGAGTGATGGGGGCAGCCCTGAGTCTCCTTTTCTCCAGGCTGAGCACCCCCAGCTCCCTCAGGGCTTCCTCATAGCTTGAAGTGAGGAATCTGAGCCCCAAATGGAGCCCCAGGAATCCCAGCATCATCAGCATTAGGGGATGCTGCCTGAGGCCGCTGGGGAAGGGGGTAACTGGGTTATCCCAGCAGAGCATCCTCTGCCTCCCAGACTTGTGCCACTGCTGGAGTCGGAGCAGGAACGGCACTGCGGCGTTGCCACAGCAACGGCAGGGACCTGTCAACACCTCTCTCCCTAATAGTGACAAATGGTACTTATTACATCAGCACTAATTTCATCTGATCCCTTTCAGATGAAGATACTTAGTTCTTGCTGATCAAATTGTGTCGCTGTAATTACTGAGAACAGACCTTATTAAATGACAGCGCTCCTTACTCATTGCCTCGTCTCATGCCCGAGCTTATCACTTGCCCTCTTTCTGGACTTTTGGTGATGCTCCTGGCTGCCCCCAGGGCACACTCCCCATCCCAAGGCAGTGGTGTTTTGTTTCATTCAGGGATAGTTCATGTGATGGGGAGGAAGCTGCATCTGGTTTCCTTATTTTAATAGATGTGAAAGAGTTCGAGACCTTCAGAGCACGTGAAGCAAAGCTGTTCAATGTGTATTGTTGCAGACATCTTTTATGAAAAATCCTTTCCTTAGTATTTTTCCTCCTGAGAAGCTGAGAGGCCTCAGGAACAAAATGTAAACAATGATTATCTGCTGCTGTGGAATGCAACAGGTGGATCAGGGATTGGCCATGTTGGATATTTGTAATTAATGGCCAATCACAGTCAGCTGGCTCAGACAGAGAGCCGAGCCACAAACCTTTGTTATCATTCCTTCCTATTCTATTCTTAGCTGGCCTTCTGATGAAATCCTTTTCTTCTACTCTTTTAGTATAGTTTTAATATAATATATATCATAAAATAATAAATCAGCCTTCTGAACCATGGAGTCAGATCCTCGTCTCTTCCCTCATCCTCGGACCCCTGTGAACACGGTCACATGTGTGTGGAACTGCACAGCTCTTGCTAAAAAAACTGTAAAAATAAACAAAAAAAAAGAGAGAGAAAAAAAGTCTAGTTGTTCGTGCAAAGTAGCCTAACTTCAGGTTAGGCTAGCTGCATCCTTTGGAGAGCACATGGCTGCAGTTATCTTCTTATTGCACTGCTTGATATTTCAGGTTTAATGAGACTTTGTACGAGTGCAGAGAAATAATTACAGAAAATCATCTAGGGAGGAGGAAATTAGACTGGAAATGAGGAGGATGCAAAGCATTCTCTGCCACTGACCTGCAGGCTGATTTTGGGTGTAATATTTTCATCCATAGCTCTGGAAAGCACAGAGAGGTCTCCCAGTCTGGGAAGTCCTGTGCAGTGAAGATGATGATCTTCAGGGCATTGAGCAGCTCCAGTTTTGTACTGGAGAGTCAGAAATGTGAGGAGGGGCTGAGGGAGCTGGAAGGGGCTGAGGCTGGAGCAAAGGAGGCTCAGGGGCCCTTGTGGCTCTGCACAAGTCCCTGCCAGGAGGGCACAGCCGGGGGGGTCGGGCTCTGCTCCAGGGAACAGGGACAGGAGCAGAGGGAGCGGCCTCAGGCTGGGCCAGGGCAGGCTCAGCTGGGACAGCAGCAGCAATTTGCCCATGGAAAGGGAGCTCAGGCCTTGGCAGGGGCTGCCCAGGGAGCTTTGCAGTGCCCATCCCTGCAGGTGTCCCCTGGAGGTGGCACTGAGTGCTCTGGGCTGGGGACAAAGTGGGGACCAGGCACTTCTTGGACTCAATGGTTTTGGACATCTTTTCCAGCCTCAGTGATTCTGTAATTCTATTCTGTGATTCTGTGATTAGGACCTTCTTGTATCACAAACAAATTCAATAAAATGTGCTTTGCCCCGGAAGATGTTTGAATTTAAATTGGCTTTATGGTTTTCCTGCTCTGCCTGGTGGTGTCTGATGAAATTGTTTCTTTCTAGCTTATAAGTCTGCTTGATTTTTCCTGAGGTTGGGGTGCCAGCTTTTGATTTAATGGCCTTCTGCTTGAGGATAAATGGAGCAGTGCATTGAAGGATGGTCTTTAGTTGGGAAATAATCAAACTGGCTGGAAAGGGAAGCTCAATAGCATCCAAGTCAGCACTCAAGCTCTCACACTCTTTTGAAAAAAGATTACTCTGAAAAATAGTGTGACAAGTGGCACAGCAAGTCACAGGGCAAAGAGAATTTTAAATCAAGGTGTCCTTCATTTCTGTCATCATTTTTAAAAGGAGAATGACTTCTCTTTAACAGATGGTACATGACAATGTATGTGCAAGTATGGTTTTGCACCTTGGCATTATACAAAAAAATCAAGATTTGTATTATTTCTTGGTCATCTCATTGATTGACCACATAATTCAAGACTTCTGGGTTTTTCAAGCCTATATAACTCTGAATAGCTGCTTAAGGGATAATAATAGTTTTGTTATTGTATAATAAACAAAGAGTAAAAAATCCATTCCCCTCATCATCAGAAAAAGTGGAGCAAATATTTAAAATTATGGCAACTAGTTTATGTGCCAGCTAGCAAGAAGTGGGAGATGCCAGCACAATTCCTTCCCAGGGTGTACATAAATCTATTTTTACTTATTTTAACTTTTGTCAGAGGCCTTTTAGCCAAGTTATAGTTTGGGGCAGTTGGAAAATGTTTCGTTGGTCTCATAGAAGTAAATTATCTGTGTCTGATTCCCATGTAAAGGTTAAAGGTGATATTGTTTGTTTGTTGGTTGGTTTTTTTGTTTGGTTGTGGTTTTTTGTTTGTTTGTTTTAGTTTTGTTTTGTTTTCTTTTCTTCTTGTTGTTGATGTTTTAATTTACATTGGGATTAGGTCTTTTCCTAGACTGAGAATAGAAGAGACTTTGTGAGCCCATGTTGACTGTGCCCGCTGATTGCTTTATATTTTAACTGCTATGTGTAAATTGAGTAAGGCAGAGAACTTGATTTTTCCAAATGTCTGGGAGGCAAAAGCAGCTGTATTTTGTATTGGGTCAACACTTGCAGAATTTTTATGTGGCTCATTTTCATTCACATTAAGGAAATTCTCTTGTAAGGAAGTGTACAAATATTCCAGGTTGTGAATACCAAGCACAGATTCCAGGGTTACCATGCAATTTTTTTTTAATCTCCATTTAATTACTGGAACATAACTGGTGGTTTTTCAAGGCAATGACATTTGCTGGGTCCTCTGGGAAAACACAGCCACAAATCATCTCAACACAAGAGCAGGTCAAATGGTAATAATCAAGTCATATTCATAACTCATTGGAAATAGACTATTCCAAAATTGCTACCTGATACAGAACTAATGCCTCATTAATCAGAAATACATCAACCTAGGGACACTGGTTATGTCAGCTGGAATTATGAAGGAGGTGCAGGGATTGCCAAGTGCTGCATTTGGGTAGATGCAGCTTCGTGGAGGCTTGTACATGCTGAGAGGACCTGCTTTCATCATGGAATTGTGCATAAATGTGTTGAGTGAGAGAGAAGCTCTGAAGCTTTACATACTCAGTGTAAATAGTAGAGGAACCCTGTTTGGGGTGTATCTTAGAGCACAGTGAAAGGTTCCGTTTTAAATAAGTGAATCATAAAAATTCTCCTTGTTGTTGGAGAAAAGGGGAGATTAACTAATGCAGAAAACAAATAAACATACAAATATATCAACAAAAATATTTATTATTTGTCTAAACTGGAGTGTAGGGAGGTGATTCTGTCCCTGTGCCCCCTCAGGTGATTTCCCACCTCCAGGCCCTGCCCAGGGAGGAGCTGGAGCTGCTGCAGAGAGCCCAGAGGAGGCTCCAGGATGGGCAGAGGATGGAGCAGCTCTGCTGGCAGGAAAGGCTGGCACAGCTGGCATTGCTCACCTGCACAGGAGAAGCTTTGGGCTGAGCTCAGGGTGGCCTTGCAGGGCCTGGAGGAGCCCCAGGAAAGCTGGAGAGAGACAATTGCCAGGGGATGCAGGGACAGCACACAGGGAATGGCTGCCAGTGCCAGAGGGCAGGGCTGGGTGGGATCTTGGCAATGAGGAATTGTTCCCTGGCAGGGTGGGCAGGGCTGGGATGGAATTCCATCCCTGGATCCCTGGCAGTGCCCAAGGCCAGGTTGGACACTGGGGCTTAGAGCAACCTGGGACAGTGGAAAGTGTCCCTGCCATGGCAGGGGTGGCACTGGATGATCTTTAAGGTTCCTTCCTGCCCACACCATTGCATCACTCTAAATAATCCAGATTTTTCCTTTCCTGTGCTTGGGGCATCTCGCAATTGAGTTCTTGTGCACAAGCCAACTACATACTGTGTTCACATGTGCTGAGTCTAATTTAAAATCCTTCACCACTCAGCAAAACCTTATCTCCAGGCTCAGTAAAATTGCACAACTACAAGTTCAAAGGTAATGGAAGTCCAGATTTTCTAAATTATCGGTAATACTTTTAAGTACATGTGGACTGGTAGTCTTGAAGTCATTTAGTTGGTTTGTGTTTCAATCCAGCTCTGAAACCAGCTCTGAAATCACCTCAGAAGTCTCTCAAATATGACACATGCAACTTATAAGGGTGTATTTCAAGTTTAGGACCATTGTAAGCAAAATACTTCAGCCTTTAGTTTTAAAACTTTGATTTTAAACCAGGAAGATCATTCTGCACTGAAATAGAAAATTCTTTAAATTGTTCATACATTCTTTTATGGATGGTAATACAGTAGAGCAATGGATAACAGTATAAACAGTAGCTTGATCCTTTTGTAAAAGGTAGTAATCAATAAATCAATCAGTTCTTTTCAGTCCCAACAACTAAATGGATTGTCTAGTTCTGCCATGTTAATGCTTCAGTTTTCCCACCAGTGCAATGGCTTCAGAAATATTTGTATGAAAAATTGAACCTTCTCGGATTAAAAGATTAGGCTTCTGAAATTCACAGACCACCCCATTTCTTATGTATTCCTGCTTAATTATTTGCAATGCTAAGACTGTGGATTTCTTTTTTTCTGAGATTTTCCTCCCTGGTTGACTTTGAATATGAAAATGTTTTGGGTAGAAGTAGGTGAAAGCAATTCATGCTACATGCCTTTAATGCCTCTTTTCAGGATAGAATCTTTAAAACAGTTTTGTCCTACCTGACAGTCCTTCTATGACACAAAAAAAAAGTCATCCTGGGGTACTAGTTCTAAAAAATGTGATCCTTAGGTGTTTTAAGTGTTGTAGCAATAGTTAATTTTTTTAAAACCTAAACTGTCTTGGTAAAATATAAGTGAAAAATTATGGAGGGCTGTAAAAAATTTAGAAGACGTGCTGGCTTTCCTCTTCTCTTTCCCTTTGCTGGCATATGTCAATTTAATATGTGCTTTATGCACTTTCTCTTTATGAGCAGCATTTCTGAGGAAAAGGCATTAAGTTTGGCAAATAAGTACTTTGTAAAATATACATAGCTTAGTAAATGTAGTAGAAAAAGGAAAGCACTAAGTGTAGCTTAAAAAATGCAAAATCATATAAGAAATAGTTCTGAATATGCTGTCTGTTATCTGAGTGAACAAGGTGGCTGATCTATCTGGGTTTTGCCCTTAATTTATACTGCAACACATAATGAATTTTCTGTCATTTAATATGTGTTCTAATACTGACAGAAAGTCAAAATGTTAAAAGCACTATTTTATGCCACAGGCAGGATTAAAGGTATCCTATTGTTGAGGAGCTAAAATCATTAATATTGCAACAGATTTTAACACTACTTCATAAAAGAAACTGCTGATTAAGCTTTTGCTAAAGGTCCTCGGCCCTTGTAATTTTTATAACACAGCTTTCAGGAGAATCTTCAGAGCAGAGGAGCCTTTTTGTTTCAGGCTCTGTGTTGCCTGTTTTGTGCTCCATGACATGGTCCAGCTGTGACAGCTGCTCACTGAAGGGTTGGGTTAAAATAAGTGAGTTCTCAAATACTAAATTTGGGGATTTGTATCCATGTACACCTAACTCAGGTGCTGTAGTTACAGGAGCGTCACTTGGCTCTGACGCTAACAAAGCTACCAACAGGACTTGGGTGCATTGGGATGGGCACTGCCAGCAGGTCAGGGCTGACCCTGCCCCTGTGCCCAGCCCTGGGGGCACCTCTGGCTGCTGTGCCCAGCTCTGGCTCCTCAGCACAGCAGGGCCAGGAGCTCCTGGAGCTGAGCAAGGGCCTGGAGCAGCTCCGTGCCCAGGAAAGGCTGAGGGAGCTGGGGCTGCTCAGCCTGGAGAGGAGCCCCAGGGAGAGAGAGGGGCTGAGCCCTGCCTGGGCCTGCCTGGCCCTGTGTCTGTCCCTGTGTCCATCCCTGTGTCTGTCCCTGTGTCTGTCCCTGCCTGGCCCTGTGTCCATCCCTGTGTCTGTCCCTGTGTCTGTCCCTGTGTCTGTCCCTGGCTGTCCCTGTGTCTGTCCCTGTGTGCAGAGCTCAGAGCAGGCCCAGGCTCTGCTCCAGGCCCAGCAATGGCCCCAGAGCCACGGGCAGGGCCTGAGCCCAGCAATTCCCCTCACAGGAGGCACAACTTCTGCCCTGGGCAGTGCCCAGCCCTGAGCAGAGCCCAGAGGGGCTCTGGGGGCTCCTCCCTGGGGATATTCCAAATTTCCACACACCTTCCAAACAATTCCCTAAACAATCCCTGCATGTTTTAAATGCACCTTTCAGGAAAACATCCATGCTCCCCATGTTGGGTTCCTCAGAGCCATTCCACTGTGCAAGGGAAAGTTTCCCTGCAGAAGAAAATGATCATTCTCATTAGGAAAGGAAATTAGTAAAAAAGATAAGCCCCTGGGCAAACCAAATGCAAAAGTTGTCTGTAACAGGGGGAAAAAAATCTCTGGGTTTCAACTTTCAACAGAGACATTTCATCAGCAGCTGCATTCATAGGACAAGGAGTTATGTGACTGACCTAGATCTGTGTGGTACTTAGACATCTGATTTGCTTAAAATCAGAGTGAAATAAATCTTAACTACTCTCCTAGCATTACTGAAGCATCCTGCTTAGAAAAGTATCCTTAAAAAAAGGTAATTAGGCATAATTGTGCCACAAAATTAAGATCTAGATAATTTTCAGTTTTCTAAAGCTCCAAAATAGTTGTCTTATTTAACTGTGTGCAATTTTCAAGCCTTGTAAAATCATTTGAAAAGAAAGGAGAAGACAAACCTTTTTATCTTTAAAGGGGAAAAATCATTAATAATTTCAAGTAAAAAGTCAGTTCTAGGACTCCGGGATCTTGCTAATGCATTGTGAGGAGAAAAAAATGGTGGAATTGGATAAATAAATGATTTGTTATAAATTATTTGCAAGGAATGGTGCATCTTCTAGTTACCTGTCTGTCTTGCTGTCTTGCATTTATAATGACTTTTTTTCTGCTTTTGTTGCTGCAGGACCTCTTGCTTTTGTGAGGATTTGTTATGGTTTCTCAATCAGGTGAAGATAAATAATTTGGACACATTATGTTCCAATTATAGAATGAGAAACCACATGAAAGACATTCCCCACACAAATAAATAAATGAGAAGTTAGTAATTTGCTCAATTTACAATAGGAGGAGATTGTAACATGCCTGAGAGCTGAATTTCTATTGGAATATTCATGAAATGTTCAGTTTCCTCCATTTTTCATTCAGGATGAAATTAAGAAAGTGCAGGTTGTTGAGCTTTTCACATTTATGTTTGATGGGCAGTCCTGAGTATTTCAGCTCAATAATTGTTGATATTTCTCTGTGAGATGTTTGTGTTTGTGATTTTGTGTGTTCTTGGAGTGAAGGTTGGGCTGGAAGGAGAGGCAACACCTCAGTTCAGTTATAACTGTGCAGAAAACCATCCCTGTGCTGAGCTCGAGTTCCCAAAATCAATCTGTGGCAAATATAAAGCTTTTACCACTTTCCTACAGGAAATTTCATTAGGCCATGGATAAGAGTTCTCTAGGAGTCATCCACTCCTGCTCAGAGAGAAGTGCAAAATAGCCACAATATAGTCCTTAAAAAAAGGATGTTTGGTAAAAAAATTTTTTGCAGGGAAAAAAAAATGGAATGGTTAAAAAACTTTTGGTAGAAAAGTTTGATTCTTTTCTAATTGTATTTTTCCAAGCAACTGTCATTAAATCTCTTTACACACCAGCAGAACATTTTAAATACATAATGGATAGAGGCAGAGAGAAGAGAGAGGAACATGTGAGCCTATTTCTGAAAAAGTTCCCTTAAATAAGGACAATATCTGAAAATTTCATGAATTCTGACTCGTCTTGGAGTTTTAACACCACAAATGCTATTCAGAAGTGTAATGAATCACCCCACAAACACAGGTCTGGTGGATTTACATGCACTTGGGAGGAAGAGAAAGACACAGCTTTTCGATCAGCCTAATGGCTTGGAAGTAGCTTCAGGAGGAGTGCTGGTAATCACATTTGATGGTCTGAATTGATGGCTGATGGCTTGTAAAGGGCAAAGCACGGGAGTGATTTCAGGGAGCTTTTAATAATGCTTAGCAAATGATCAGGCTGCACAGTCAATCGCTTTGCAGATGCCAATATTCTTTCCCCCCCTCCCAGTAAGTGCAAAGCATAGGAAGAAAAAAAAACAACCTCAAAAGAAATCACAGAATCACAGACTTAGTCACGATAATCCCAGTGTCCAGAAGAAAGAGAAACAAAAAGTCAGATTGAAGGAATAAACTTGATCTAGACAAGGAATAATTGTAATTTTTGATTTGAGATTTGAATACTACTTATGGGTTCTTCCAGGATCCAGTTCTGTTTATAATTGCATGCTAAATCCTAATCCATGATTTATAATAAGGAAGACACAATCAAAGGAATGTTTCCCACAGAAAAGTGTTGAGGAATTGACTCTAATTTCTGCCTCTTGTCTGTGGGTACAACATTTGCAAGATTTTTGATACTCTTGTCCTGTAGGGGTGGGTCATACAGCTTGTGGATGCCCATCAGCCCTGAAAAGGATCCACATCCTCTCTCTTCTCTCTCCTGAGATCTGGAAAGAGCTTTTTCTCTTTTTTTTATTCAGTTGCAAAAAACTTCCTGGAGTAGCTGAAGAAACAGACCAAACTAGGTCAGTGGCTTCTCCAGAAGATCCAAGGTCAAGAGGAGTTGAAATATTAATGACTTCTGAATGCCTCTACTTCAGGATGACTTGTAATACTCCAAACAAGATTTTTAGAAGTGGTTATGCCCAACAGGATAACAATTAATTGTATGCATTATGACTATTTCATAGCTTGCTTTGCTCTCACAATATTAGTTTTAACTTTTTAAGTTCCCTGTTGCCAGGAGCAACATAAGAGAGATTTGCAGGTACTTTAAGACCTGGAGGGAATGATTTTGGGAACAGTACTCAGGCTCCCAGTACAAATGAGCTTTGGGGTTATATACAGCAGGTAATAACATTTTCATTTCTAATATTCAGGATTTTCTCAGTGATCAGCAAACTGGAGCATTGTCTTTGAGTGAGATCTGGTTTTCACCCACCTGTGAGCAGTTGTGCCCATTTTGTCTTTAAAATCAGCAGGACATGACTGAGTTCTCTGAGTCATTATTGTCCCAAATTTATTTAGAGGATGCACTGTTGGGACATCACATTAATTCTGTCCAGAGCTTTATAGCATTTAAATCTTTTTTATGATTATCCATTTTGCATATTTTGAAACTTTGTTGTGATGATTCTGAGAGTGAAGGAGTGAAGGACCTCCTCTAGATTCCCTGGCTCCACTGTAGATTTCAGGGAAATGATTGTGAGTATTTTTATAGGTGTGAGACAAAACCAACCAATATTGTCCAGGAATTCATTATGAAACTTCAGAATAACCCATGCTCTTGTTGTTACTGGTTTGTCTGGATAAATATGATAAAATTTTAAAGCTTTATGTCTCTGCAGCTCCAAGCAAACTTGAATAACAAACCTCTGTTTTGTTGCATTTGTATTTTTCCTGAGGTTCACGCTGATATTTTGGTGATGAGATTCATTCATCACCAAAATGAGATTCATTCATCAGCTTCCTCTTCTGCTGCATTTCCAGCAATGCAGTGGTGTCAGTCATTACTAACCAAAATCAGGACACTTGTACTAAGAACAGTGGCCAGCAGAAATGTTGTGGCGGCTGTTTTTTTCAGTGACATTGTGACAAAAAATAACCACACTATTTAAGGTGTAAATTAGGAAAAAATCCAGTGGCTTTCACTGTGTACAGGCCCTTTTTCTTTTGTGGGTTGACAACTCCTGAATTTAGCAAAGCATGATGTAAGGCAGGAACAGAGGTTCTTATAATTCTCCTTGTAAATAGATTTCACGGTACAATCTTCATGTGAAAATCTTATTTTCAAGAAGTACCAAATAGTTTAATTTTCTATCTTCAGAGTGCATCACTGTTAACCTACTGCAAATAAATGCAAGAACTCTGCCAAATTAGACATTCCATTTTTCTGGAAGGAAGTGAGCTTCCTCAACCAAGTTCCCAAAAGGTTTTGTCCTTGTGATTCCTTGCACAGAACTGGGGAGAAAAAAAAAAGAGAAAAATCTCACAAGAAAAAAGAAAATTGATCTTTTGCTTCACTCCCAGCTGTGAAACTTTCAGAAACTCAGTTGAAATGGGGGCATAAAAGCAAAAAATAACTGCAGCTTCCATTAGAATTTAGGAAAAGAGTGACCTGGGTCATCAAGTTCAGTTCCATGAACATAAATATATACTCAGAAGAGTTCACAGAACATCTATTCTTAGTCTCCAAAAAAACCCACAAAACTAAAAGCCCTCCCTAAGCTTTTCCTCAACTAATCTTGAAACTTGTGCTGTTCAGAATCTAAATTCAGAAAAGAAATAAACCAAACCAACACCCAAGAAACCACAACCAAAACAAGCTGCTCAAAACAAAATGGCACAATGAAGGGGAGGGATGAAAAACTGATATCCTATAAATTCCATGGCAGGACAGCTCTCATAAATAAACTCCCAAGTGGCACAGAGAAAAGTAAAAGAGCCCCTAGACCTTGCCAGTCTGGTTGGTACCATAATTCTTTATTATTCCCAAATTAGGAGAGGGTCCATAATCCTGAGCATGCAAACAACAGATGCCAATTAAGCACTTTAGGTTTTTCTAAGCCTTTGCACTTTAGGATGTTGCTGTTTTCTGCCTGGCAGCAAGGGGAGGCTCACAAGAAAATCGATACACCAAAGAAGAGCCTGGTGGACAAAAATTTCCTAAACTCTACAATTAATGATTGGATCTTAATCATAGTGTCAACAAAATATGATAAATTCCAAGGAATCTTAAGAAATATATATATAAATTTTTTTTTGCTTGAATTTAATGTCCAAAGCATCCCAAATTCCTCGACTGTGTTACACAGTCATGGCAAATTCCATCCCAGGCTCCATCTTGGGACAAGCAGATTTCCCCATGCTCTGTTTGGGACATTCCCCATCTTCCAATCTTCTAATCCCCTCCAATTGTCTAGACTAAGTTTTATTAATGGATAACTCAAAGCCATTAAATCTCATTCCAGTAATGCTCTTTAAATTGAACAATTCTCCACTCCCTCCCTGGCATATACACCCAAACATACACATTTTGTTATTCAATGGAATGTTTTTATTGACACATTTATTGCTACATTTATTTTGAGAGAAGAAATAAATCAATTTTTAAAAGTCTCTCTAAAAAATAGAGGGTTTTTATAATCTGTAAGCACTTATATGCCTGATTTTTAGTTCTTATTGGAGATGTCCTGTGTGAACAAAACCAGCTTGGATTACAGATGATATCCTAGATGAGCTCTTATCTTATTCAGTGGTGCTATTGCTTCATGTTTTATCTTAGAATCCTATTTGGTTCTTTCATGGCTGTGTCTCACTGGTAGCTCAGAGACGTCCCACCATCCATCAAAACATCCACAGTCGTCTCTTTCTCCATCCCTTCCAAGTGCTGGAATTCTATCTCACTTTTATAAAATGGTTGCTGTGCAGTCAGATACGGGAGATAATTAGTAAGCTGAATTTCAGACTAATTTTAACCTCTGAGCTAGAAACAGCATTACAGAATGTTTTCCTTCTCAGATTTATGACAGCAGAACAAGCACCAAAAATAAAGGAATGACTTCATCGCTTCAAAATTAAAATTTTCCATATTCCAATGCTAGGAATTAATATTCACAGAAAACATCAAGGATGCTTTAGAGAAAGGGAACTAAGCACAAAGTACTTTTTTTTAAATTTTATTGTGGTTTGGAACATGTTCTTGAAAAGACATCGGTGGCCACTTCACAAAAAAATAAAGTGAAGTGGACCAGTGAGAAAAAATGAGCAAAATACAGATTTATATTAACATGAAAATGAGTTAAGTTAAAAAAAAAAAAAAAGAAGAGAATTTATGCTTTTGTAATTCTGAAAGAATAAAATTGTAGGAAATCATAAGTACCTCTGCTAATTTTCTAACATAGATTAAGTCCTAATCCAGACTGAAACCAGGAATTTCAGAAATTAGGGGAAAGACTGATCTAGATCTAAAATTAATATACATTTATTTTCCTGATTCCTCTAAATCTCAAATTTTTTTTGAGGTTGGTTCATGTGATGCTGGATTGGGCTGACAGCACCTGTTGACACAATTCTTGTTCAGTCAAAGTGTGGAAATTCCCATAAGAAAGACAAATGTCCTGAGTTGGTTTTGGTTGGTTTTTTTTTTGTTGTTGTTGTTTTTGTTTGTTTGTTTGTTTTCCTCCTTTTAGATGTTTTTGTCCTTCCCTATTTTTGCTTGGAATTTACCAGAGAGTTCCTGTATCCACTTTGTAATTTCTCCATGAACTGTGATACTTTTTGTGAATACCCTGATGCTTGAATTTTCCATCTTCTGCCTATGTTCAATCGATTCTGTTTTCACTTTCTGATAAGATATGAAGATATGAACTGACCTAATAGTTTAAAGGTCTTTTCCTTCATCTTTCAGACAGTTGTTATTTCTCTTTATCTGCTCCTTTTTCATAACTGAACTGTTATTTCATAACAGCTGTCTTTGTTTCCTTATCCCACCATTTTAAAACTGGGCTTTCATCTCTTGAGTAATTTCTGCAGCTCTTCCTTGTACCTGCCAAATTGTCAATACAATTTCAGTCAAGTGACATTTAAATTTTCCATATTTATTTATTTCATTTATTTGTTTCTTTGGTGGACAATGTTTCCACAAACATAGCAGAGAAAGCTGCACCATTATGGAATCCTCAGATCTGCTTTTCTGAAGTAAAACATGAATTGTTTGCCACCTCTCTCTTGCAGGGTTTAGTTCTTCCCCCAGCTTCTTGTATGTGAATGATTTTTCCTGCAGTTAACTTTAATTCATATATTATAAATCTCATCCATAATTTATCATAAAGAGGGACCTTCTATTATTTATCACCCACATGATGGGGACATGCATGTGCACACATGCATATATAGGATATTTTCCTACATAAAAATTAAGATTAATGTATAAATATTTAACTGAGGTTATAGTCAAAGGAAATATTGCTCCTAAAAGTGTTGGAAAATACTTTTTTCAGCAATCCTAATATGTGTCGGTACAATCTGGTAGAAACAGGTGATGCCTCTCCACAGAATATTGGTTGTTTGAAAGGAAAAAATAAGGTAACTTAAAATTTTAGCATCTTATTAATATTTTATTTCCAGGTATCTTGATTTCTTCTTCAAAACTTAATTTCTTTTAAGAGCCAGTGTTGACCTTAAACATAAGTCGTATTTTATAGAGACAGGTTTCTTCTTATAATTAAGCACTGGAGACTCTCTCAGTTCTATAGACCATGAGCTGGGATTAGAACACAGTGCAATGATCAGGACTCCCTGAACAATCAGATTCTTTCATTTAAGTGCTGGCTGTTGCTCAGAAAATGAGTTATCAAACAAACTTTGAAATATTCACCCCTTGCTCAGTCAGTCTTTCCATACAGAGTAAAACCCCGGGAGAATTTTGTCTGAATAAGGGGAGAGAGGAGCTTGGCTGTCACAGAAAATACTTTTTATTAATCACAGAGAGATTTTCAGTTTCCCAAGGTGCAGTTTACCATTGTAAGCACCGTTCACTGCAGCAAATACTCCTTCAAAACCCAAAAGCAGCATTTAACTACACATTTGCAGACCTTGGGCAGCTTGACATGGTGGCCTTTCCTCCTCTTATTCAAAGAACTTTAGCAACCAGAAATTATTGGACACCCACTCTTTCTGTCACCCAATTGTGGTGAATGAGTTCAGCAAAGATTTATTGTGCCACCTATACCTGAGAGTTGCTGAGAAAGCAGCATCTGAGTTAAAGACAATGCTGAAGTTGTGCATGCTAACATATTATGTCCCTATTAAAAATTGTTTTATATTTTTTACTATTTTATAATTTTAAAAAATATTTCATTATTATTTTATAATTAATAATATCTATTCATTTAATAATGAATGCAGATTATGTTTGAGATGGTGTTTATCATATGACTTGGCTCTGAATGTTCAGGTGTCTGCAGTTTCTATTTAAGTGGGAAATTGGTCTATGAAAAGTTAGCTGAAAAATATCTCAGAAATGAAGTGAAAAAGGTTTTGGGGTTTTGATTTTTTTTTAGGGATGGTTTGGTTTTGTTTTAGTTTTATTTTTTCCAGGGGTAGGTGGCTGAGTTTTTGGGTCTTTTAGGACTTTTTTGGTTTGGTTTGGGTCTTTTTGGATTTAATTTATTTTCGTTTATTATGCAAATATGCCCAAATACATTCCTAAGATAATTTTTATCATTTGCTGGGAGGTTTTTTTGGTCTTTTAGGGCTTTGGAGTTTTGGGGGGGTTTTTTGTGCGTTTGGGGCTATTTTTTGTGGTAGGAAGAAGTTAATAAGTGAATAGCTGTTACCTTTGCTAATGTCCCACATTTTTTTCCATCCTTTTTTCTTTTACTTATTTTATTGATGGCTACATCCATGTAATAGAATTTAAAATTACTTTACATAGAGGCTAGGCTGGGTTTTTGCACAGAGTCCTATTCACTCACGTGTGATCAGGGCTCTCCTTCCCCACCTTCCATCCCATGGAGGGCTCATCCTGCAGGCTGAGGAAGAGACAACCAGCAAATAAGGAAGAATAGCAGAGTTTCAGTTTTAATACCTCATTTTGAAAGATTAGGTGAAAGCAAGTCGATGTAACAGGTTGGTCACACAATCAAACCACATCCAAGCACTCACAATTAATTATTCAAGCCTTCCTTTGTGCCCTTGTCAGTTTGAACAGAAGAGCTGTCAGCTGCTGAGTCTCTACTGAAGACCAGCCTTAGATCGTTATTATTGAGCTGCCCCTGACCAGGCTCCGGGGCCAGAGCTCCTGTCAGAAAGAAAAAGAAATGAAACACGGAATATTGACTTTTGGGTCTTTGGGATATCGCTTATTTATTTATTTATTTCCCCCCCCATCTTCCCTGGTCTTTGCTCTGCTTTGTAGGATGTTCCCTTTGCTCCACAAAGAATTTTTAAAAAATCCAAGAGGCTCAATTTACAGGGGCTGTTCCACCTTTTTAATGAAAATGCTCCAGGGAGGGAGATAGTGTGTCCCAGCCACGGACATGGTGTAGAATGCAAATCCTCAGGTCACTGATACAGACCCTTGGGGCTCTGCCTAAGAGGATTGGAGTGAAGAAAAAATTGGCTTTCTCCCAGGAGATAAAGACTGTGAGCTATGAAAGCAATAATGTTGACCCAAATAAGAGTTGCTCGAGAGATTGAACCAATGCAGAATTTGCTTAGAATAAATGCCATACAGCTGTCAGATTTTGCCACGTTAATTTTCTCTTTTTTTAAGATTCATTTATGGCTGTTCACATCCCTAAGCCATTGGCTGCATAAAAGAGTATACACAGATTAAAGCTGAGTATCAGGAAAAGAGAAGAAAAGTAGTTTTAGTTCAGAGTTTTTTCTTCATTACTTTTCCACTGCCTAGTTTTGAAAAATAGGGATAATTATTTTTAAATGTTCTTATCTAAGTGACACCAGCATTTTTTGGACGCTCATGTAAAATGTCAAAACTGTGCTGTGTTTTCTCAGGAGAACGAAGTACATCAAAGCAAATTGGGTGAATATCCTTACTTTAGATTAATTTGTGCAAAAAAGGAGTACTTACAGACCTTATGCATTGGAAGCATCACTTGCAGAGAGTCACATCTCTTTTTAGGGACCTGCAAAACATAAATAAGGAGAAATGACTGCTGTACATAATTTAAAATCCCTTTGAACACATGGTCCCCACCTTAAACAAGAGACACGTTTGCTCCACAGGTTTCACAGTGATCCTCTCCTTTAAAGTGTATTTTGCATCCTTGTGGTAGTCATGGAATGGTTTGGGTTGGAAGGGATCTGAAAGATCATCTCAATGCACCCCTGCCATGGCAGGGACACCTTCCACTGTCCCAGGCTGCTCCAAGCCCTGTCCAGCCTGGCCTTGGGCACTGCCAGGGATGGGACAACCACAGCTGCTCTGGGCACCCTGTGCCAGGGCCTCACCACCCTCACAGGGAACAATTTCTTCCTTATATCAAACCTAAATTTCCCCTCTTTCACTTTGAGCCCATTCCCCCTTATCCTACCACTCCAGTTTCTGATGAATTGCTCCTCTCCAGGTTTCTTGTAGCCCCTTCAGACACTGGAAGCTTCTCCACACAACCTTCTCTTCTCCAGGCCGAACAGCCCCACCTCTCCCATCCTCTCTCCATAAGGAAGGTGTCCCAGTCCCCTTATCAACCTCATGGCCTCCTCTGGACTTGCTCCAACAGTTCCAGATCCTTCTGATCTTGGGACACCCAAACTGGGCACAGCACTCTGGGTGGGATCTCATGAGAGCAAAGAGGAGAATCCCCTCCCTGGACCTCACAGAGCTTGGGATGATCCTGGTGGTGATTCCATGCACAGTTTTGGATGATGTTCTCCATCTCCAGCAGTGCCAGAGGATGTGGATGTGTCTGATTCATGCTGGGAATGCTGCTCTGAATGTCTGGGGTGGCTGCAGTGTGCTGGACACGTGGGGGCTTTTCTGTCAGGTCAATCCTGTTTAGAGAACTTCATGCTGCTTGCAGCTTCTGGGATTGCAAGAAATGTCAATGATATGGATCTTGCCATGGAAATGTCATTAACGTGGTCAAGGCCATCTGTGCTAATGTCATGTGGTGCTGGCAAGGCCACTCTGTGACTCCACAGGTTCTTTAGTGACCTGTGGGGAGAAAGGGAGAAAAGACAGAAAGGGAGAAAAGAGAAAGAAAGAGAGAAAGAGAGGAAAAGGAAGGGAGGGAGGGAGGGAGGGAGGGAGGGAAGGGAGGGAGGGCAGAAGGAAGGAAGGGGCGGAAGGAAGGGGCGGAAGGAAGGGGCGGAAGGAAGGGGCGGAAGGAAGGGGCGGAAGGAAGGGGCGGAAGGAAGGAAGGGGCGGAAGGAAGGGGCGGAAGGAAGGAAGGGGCGGAAGGAAGGGGCGGAAGGAAGGAAGGGGCGGAAGGAAGGAAGGAAGGAAGGGGCGGAAGGAAGGAAGGAAGGGGCGGAAGGAAGGAAGGAAGGGGCGGAAGGAAGGAAGGGGCGGAAGGAAGGGGCGGAAGGAAGGAAGGAAGGAAGGAAGGAAGGAAGGAAGGAAGGAAGGAAGGAAGGAAGGAAGGAAGGAAGGAAGGAAGGAAGGAAGGAAGGAAGGAAGGAAGGAAGGAAGGAAGGAAGGAAGGAAGGAAGGAAAATAAAAAAAAAAAAAGAAAGAGAGTTTGACTGCTGAGGGAAGTTCTTAGGGTCCAGGCAGTGCAGGTCTGTGTCTGCTTGGCCATATTTATTTTGTTGGTTTTATATTCTATTCTTCCTGAAAAAAATAAATTTTAGAAGTGGAAAAATGCTTTGTGTGACTTTGAGCCTAAAGTCCCATATGTAGAATGTGAGTTTTTAGTATGTTTTTTTGCCATAAAACACCTCTGTTTCCTTAACATTCATAATTTAAGAGACAGAACAGAACACATTATAGACTCTAGCAGCCTAACAAATGCTGAAATGCAACCATTTAAAACTATAGAACAAATCTAAGTGTAAAAAAATAGATGCTTTAAATCATTTGTAGAGCTAATTGCATCTGTAAGTACAGGGAAAGCTCAGGAAAAGTGAAAAAATGTTCAACACAGCTTGCCTGAAACATTAATCTGGCCAAAGGCTGTATTTTAAAACTAATTTATTCTGAGGTCTTCATAGAAAATCAGCACTGGTGCAAACAAAACATGTCCAGCCCACTGGTGAATTCTCTGACAGTAGAAAGAGAACAACAATAATCATATTTAACTCATTCAGAGAGATGTACACAGTCAAACTGTGCCTTTGTTGTGCACCTCCATAAACTATTGGGTCCGGTCTGGCAGGTTTTCAGGCACAGGATGTGAAATAAGGGGTAAGAAAAGATCTTTGGGTGCTCAAAACCCAGAACTGGGATTCCCAAATCTGCCAGAAACTCGTAGGATAAAGTTAGGCAAATCAATTTGCTTCATTGTGCCTCAATTTCCCAATCAAATAGAAAATGATAAAAATTATCTTAGGAATGTATTTGGGCATATTTCCATAATCATCCTGATATTTGGACAGGCTTCCAAGCCATGATTCTCTGAGCAGCTCAGAGAAGGAAATAAAAAACCTTAAAATACATTTATTTGAAAGATGCTTGTTGTGTTTATAATGATATTTTCTTTGTGCTTCCAGTCTAAGGAAAGTAATAGTACAGAATCACAGTAATCTTTATGAGATGGTAGGGAATTACACATCCTTCCCAGTTTTACCTCACATAGATCTTTGAAATGAAGCTGGATTGAAATATCCCGTAATCGTGAGTTGATGCTCAGCATAAATCACACTGTGAATTTACTCCTTATTGAAAAGTTATATTTACTGAACCCTTTTCATTGTTATAAAGTTAGTTTGACAAAGATGTCAGCAAACAGAAAATAAATAGTGTGAAAACCACATCTATTCACACTGCTATAATATGACTCTTGTTCAAAGTGTTTCTGTTTATTTAGAGAAGTTGCAAGAATTATAAAACTTTGTAACCCATAAAAAATGAGGTCTGCTAAATCCCCATATGCTGATGGAATTCAGTCTGCAAACAGAGTCCCAGGAACTGGTTGCAGTTATTTCAATTTAATTCAGTGTGGGTTGGTTTTTTCCTCCAGCAATGTTGGTAATACATGTGACTTATATAATACTTAAATGCTGTTTTTCTAATATTCCTTTATGGAATAATTTCATTGGATAAGGGATGACAGGAGTTTTGTTTATTTTAAAGTATAGAAAAGTCTTTATGTACTTTTGCTTTTACTATTGTTATTTTTTTCTGTTTAAAACACTGCTTCATCAGTTCTTCTGAAGCAACACTGAGTACAAATGGTTTTTGTATGTTTCCATAATCAGGGAAACGTGTCCTGAGTCTCAAAATATGGGAATAGCTCATCAGAAGACATTTTTTTAAAAAAATATTGTAGGTGTGTGAGTGGTAATAAGAGCTGAATAGTTAAATACACAAAATGCACAACATGGAGCTCTGTGCCTGTGTGATGGGTAAAGAAGAGACAAAAGCAGGGTTCCATCTTCTAGCATAGCTGGTTGTGTTGAAAATAAAAATTAGTTTATATGAGACAGAAAAGTAGAGGAAAAATTGTTATAGTGAGGAGAAAGTGTAAAAAATATTTCATTTTTATGGAGCTGTTGAAAAGCAACACCATAGACTTAACACTGTTCAAAAAGATAGAAATGTACATAATTAGCAGCTTTTTTCCTTCATTTTAAAAATTATTTACTGAACATTGAATTCTTTTCCCAGTAGATTGGCCAAGAGTCTCCAGGAGAAATTGTTTATTTTACCTCTAATTCCTAGTGGAGTTGCTTCCTCCCACAGTGAATATTCTGAATATTTTTTAACCAAACATAGGTTTACTTTTTCAAATTGAGTGAGGAAGATATTAATTCCTTCCCATGTCATTGCCATAGCCAAATTAACCCGTTCCACTTTCTCTCATTTTGCACTCTCAAAATAAAAATGCTACACTAGAATGTACCATGTGAGGCTTTGTCTGCTACTGCACAGACTTTAAATAAGAATTCTGACTGCTCAGGTTTCTTGGGAAGCTTTGAATAGATCTTTTCATGGAAGGGAGTGGGTGCTATGATGAATTTCTCATAAAACTGTTCCTTCAGGTTGAGATGCTCCATTACCTTCATGGCTACCTGCAGAATAGATGTGGTTTAAACATGTGGGGCCAGCGAGCTGCAGCTGCTGTAATTACTGTGGGATAATATTGGCTGTCTGCACTCAGTAAAAATAATTCTGCTGCTGTTGGAATTCTGTGTCTGCAGGGCTGTGCCTTATTCTGATCATATTGTCCATAACAGTTTATATTCTGGAAACACAATCACTTCAAAGCTCCAGAACTATTAAGGTGCACATTTGATGGTGGTGACATAAAGCAGCTGCTGTTCAGGCCAGAGTAGAGGGAGGTTTTCTCTTTAATTAATGAGTTTCTGTTTAAATTTACATGCAGATAGGAGGGGAGATGTGTTATGGTCCTTGATGATATAAAGAGCAGAGAATAAGTTTATTTGTGCTAATCCACTGGTCAGATCCAGGCAATTTATTTATGTGAGATGCACCAGTAAAAGCCTGAGGGAAAAGATTTTAATCCTCCAGACAGCTCCATATATCATGGGCAAAGTTGAATTCTCTTTAATCAGAGCCCCTAAAACTAGCTGGTGATTTAAAATTATCTGCTTGCTTGCCAGCTGAAATGAGGAAAGCAGCTTCTACAGCAATGTATGCAAGCACTCAAATAATCTAAAACTCAGGCATTAAAGATTATGGCAGTTTTATTCAATATCCTGGAGGATGACAGTTAACAACAGCTGTAGCTGCTCATGCCTAATAAATTCATCAAAGATTAAGAGGGGGAACAATTAAATAAAAACATTGTGTGATCAGTCAGGTCTATACTATTAAATCTATACTATTAAATCATAAAAGAGTAGCCATTAACAAAACCCAGTCTGTGTACACAAAAGCACAGCTCCTGCATCTATTTATGCCTTATTTGAAAAATAAAAAAAAAAACAAAAAAACACAAAATCAAAACAAACAAACAGGTTTATTCCTCCTTTATAAAACTTGAAGATTGTTTATGTAACATAAGTAGAATTGGTGTGGACAGTTGGCATGAAATACATTTTTGCAGTCTCAGAAACAGAGACAGGGCAACAAAATATGTTTTGATTTGGTAATTTACAGTCTCTTTTTCAAAAGGGCCAAACTAATTCAGAAAATCATAGTACTGCACATAAAAGAGAATAATTTCTTTCCTTATACTGAGATTACAGAAGCACAAATAAACTCAGGGTACTGTTGGATTTAGAGCAGCTAAAACCAGGAATGCAGCTGCTCCAGAATTCAGGACCTACCTGATTTGGGAACACTGGGTTCAGCCCTCATCCTGTCTCAATGAGAAACCAACAGGGAACCACAACTCTTGTCCCTATTTAAAGCTTCAATTGACTCAGCAGATAATCTCAGCTCAATTTACAAATTCCAACTGCAACTTTAGTTTGTTCAGTCCCTCTTCCCCTTTCCTTTCCCTTTTCCTTTCCTTTCCTTTTCCTTTCCTTTCCCTTCTCCTGAAATTCCCTCTCCCTTCCCTTCCCTTCCTTCCCTTTCCCTTCCCTTCCCTTCCCTTCCTTCCCTGCCTTCCCTTCCCTTCCCTTCCTTCCCTTCCCTTCCCTTCCCTTCCCTTCCCTTCCTTCCCTTCCTCCCTTCCCTTCCCTTCCCTTCCCTTCCCTTCCCTTCCTTCCCTTCCCTCCCTTCCCTTCCTCCTTCCCTTCCCTTCCCTCCCTTCCCCTTCCCTTTCCCATTCCCTTCCTTCCCTTTTTCTTTTGTTTTCTTTTTCTTTCTTTCTTTTCTTTCTTTCTTTCTTTCTTTTCTTTCTTCTTCTTCTTTCTTTCTTTCTTTCTTTCTTCTTTCTTTCTTTCTTTCTTTCTTTCGTTCTTCTTCTTCTTTCTTTCTTTCTTTCTTTCTTTCTTTCTTTCTTTCTTTCTTTCTTTCTTTCTTTCTTTCTTTCTTTCTTCTTCTTCTTTCTTTCTTTCTTTCTTTCTTTCTTTCTTTCTTTCTTTCTTTCTTTCTTTCTTTCTTTCTTTCTTTCTTTCTTTCTTTCTTTCTTTCTTTCTTTCTTTCTTTTTTCTTTCTTCCTTCTTTCTTTCCGCCACTTCCTCCTTTCCTTTCCTTTCCTTTCCTTTCCTTTCCTTTCCTTTCCTTTCCTTTCCTTTCCTTTCCTTTCCTTTCCTTTCCTTTCCTTTCCTTTCCTTTCCTTTCCTTTCCTTTCCTTTCCTTTCCTTTCCTTTCCTTTCCTTTCCTTTCCTTTCCTTTCCTTTCCTTTCCTTTCCTTTCCTTTCCTTTCCTTTCCTTTCCTTTCCTTTCCTTCCTTTTCAATTGTATTCACCCTATGATTCTATAGGCAAGAAACAGGCAGGTTTATTTTCTCAGGTAGTAATAATTCATGTAAAACATCAAGAAAAATCTGGATAACTATAGCAAAATCCCCATTTATGAAACAGAGAGACATTTTGGAGTGGAGAACACCATGGCATCTAAATTTGCCTAGATCTATTTTGATTGAAAATATGCAGAAGGACATTGCTGATCCATGATATTCCTTACAGATAGGGATGCCATAATTACAGCAATTTTTTTTTACTCTTTTCCTCTCTAATC
>NC_080594.1:118048515-118154451 GCF_027887145.1 Ammospiza caudacuta
TGAATTGTCCCCGTTTTTGGTGTGAGTGGCCCAAGCAGGCAACAAACATGGTAAAAGTTCATTGCAGGAGCAGCTTCAGGAGCTGCCCTGTGAGGACCCAAAATAAAGATGATGATGAAGTTTAGCCCCTGAAGAAGCTGTGTTTCATGTGACACCCTTTTCCAGGGAAGAGCAATTGTGGGTGTATTGCATTAGTATTCCTGTTCTGACAGGAGTGCCACTGGTCTGTCAGCTTATGGATCCCAGGCACAATGCTAACATAAATTATTAACAGAGAATTGCTGATCAAAGGGCTCCCAATCTCATGGGAAGGGACACAGAAAACTGAGAGGAAATCTGTTCAGGTCCCTTTGCCTCCGAGGGGAATCATGTTGGTCTCACTCTTCACCATGAAGATAAATGTGTCAAATCCAAGCAGAAAATCTCCTGCTGATAATTCAGGCTGTGTGCCCCGAGAAGCAGGTTAGCAGAGAAAGCTCTCTGCACTAAATGCTGCAGGAGAACATACAAAATTCTTATTTTCTGATCTGTTTGGAAGAGGTCACAGTTTAGGAGAGGCATCCTGGAGGGCTGAGCTGTGTCTGGGAGGTGGCACTCTGGAAACACAGCACCCAGCCTGGTGCCTTTTTAGGGGAACAATGCTGAGGTGTGACAGTGCCCTCCGAGCAGTGACTCTGCTCTGAGGACAGCTTGAACATTTTGTGGTGTGCAGACACAGTTAAAGGTGCATTATTTGCCCTCAGACAGGTCCTGAGTGAGCACAGAGCTCCCCTCTCCCAGGGAAAGCCTCTGACCAGCAGAGATGCAGCTGTTCTCTCTCTCCCCCTCTAAATCTTGTTCCCTGCCTCCCAGCTTTGCATCTCATACACTGCAAAAAAATTTCTGTAGCCAGCCAGAGCAATCCAGACATGAACTTTGGGCTGAAATGCTCTGTGCCTCTCCTCAGTTGCAGTGTGGACTGAACTTAATTATTCCATTTGCAAACACAGACACACAGATGCCTCCAAATCCATCTTAAATGGACAAATCCCAAGTTCTGGGAATGCAGCAGCAACCTGAGCTTTTCAAAAGGTTCTTACAATAAAGGTAACTCCAGTAGTTGTTTTATTTATACCCTGCCATTTATGCTGTCTGATGGCACCACATTTTCGTTTTGAGGTACCCCTTTCCCTGTCAGCTTTCTAACCCATGGCAATCCCTCAATTTAAAGGTGCCCCAAAGTTCTGCTTTTACTTAAGTGCACATCTAAGTAGTAGCACTTCTAAGTACAGAAAATATTCTAAGCAATCTATTTTCAAGAGCCATTATATTCTGAAAATTGACTATTAAAATACCACCTTCTTATTCATCAAGTCTGCACTCAGTGTGTGTTCAATCTTGTCTGCTGGCATATGACTGCAATTTTACTGCCTTTTACTCCCACTTACCTGAAAAATTCAGCAGAGAGAGGAGAAGAGAATCTGAGCTGGGTGTTGGAACAGAAAGGCTCTCAGGCTTCCAAGAAGCTTCACCTGTTTAAGGGGACTGAAAATGGCTCTTCTGTGCCAGACTCAGCAATCAATAACTGGAGAAGTGTGTGTTAAAGTCCTGGAATCATTTGGGTTGGAAGAACCTTAAAGATCATCTTGTTCCAAACCCCTGCCATGGGCAAGGAATCTTCCACTAGGTCAGGCTGCTCAGAGCCCCAAAGAGCTTTCAGTTCCAGGGATGGGGAGTCCACAACCTCTAGGGCAACCTGTGCTGGACCTCACCACCCTCACAGGGAAGAATTTCTGCCCAGTATCCCACCCATCCCTGCCTTCTGTCAGTTTGAATCCATTCCCCCTTGTCCTGTCACTACATGTGAAAAATCCTCTCCAGCTCTCTTGGAGCCCCCTGGAAGGGGCTGTAAAGTCCTTCAGGCTGAAGTGCCCCAGCTTTCTCAGCCTTTCCTCACAGGAGAGGTGCCCTTCTGGTGCTGTATTTGTACAAGGACAGAGCTGATTTTGTGCTCAGACTTTGTCACTGACAGTGACACACAACTGCACAGTCTTGCTTTGCTTTTGATCCCTCCAAAAAGTTTCTTTATACCCTGCCATTTATGCTGTCTGATGGCACCATATTTTAGTTTTGAGGTGCCTCTTTCCCTGTCAGTGCCTGCAAAGTTTGATCAGAAGCACAGAAGAGGCAGAATCACAGAATCCTTTAGCTGGAAAAGACCTTCCAGCCCATCAAGTCCCAGGTGTGCCCTGTCCCCACCTTGTCCCCAGCCCAGAGCACTCAGTGCCACCTCCAGGCCTTCCTTGGACACCTCCAGGGATGGATGGAGACTCCAAACCTCCCTGGGCAGCCCCTGCCAAGGTCTGACCATCCTTTCCATGGAGAAATCCTCCTGATGTGCAACCTGAGCCTCCCCTGGCACAGCCTGAGGCCATTTCCTCTCATCCTGTCACTTGTCACCTGGGAGCAGAGCCTGACCCTCACCTGGCTCCAAACTCCTTTCAGGAGGTACCACAGAGTGCAGGGGAAGATCTCTCCTCAGAGGAGATCTGTATTATTCAGTCAAAATTTGATTCATATCAAATCCAAAACGATCAAAATGAAAATATGGCTGTGCCTTGAACAGCATTCCACATTCCATCAGAGCAGAACTGCTCTGCTTGGTAGAATATATTTGAATTTTGACCATGACTGCAAAAACTGAAGTTTCCCAGCATTTGAAATTGGTACAGTGAAGTGAAACCTGTGCCTCTTGCTGGTTTTACACTATGAATTTTTAAACAGAAGAAACAATTTCACACAAAGTTTCTGCAAAAAAAAAAAAAAAAGTCCATGTTGAAGGTGAAATTAAGAATGTTGATTTCAAATGGAAAGCTTTTGTTTCAGAAAGATGTGTGCTTTTGAATACTAGAAATCAGGAGAGTATCTGGATCACAGCCCTAATCACAGAGAATATGCTGTGATTAAAGGCATGGTAGCAACAGATTTAACAAGCATAGCCTCAGATGCTGGATGATGGTCATCTCAGACTTATCAGCTAATTTGCCGAAGAAAAAATCTAAAGAGACAGTTTCCACAGCTGAACTCCCATTAGTATGCCTTCTTACCTTTTAATTAAGAAGCTAATGGCTGTGGTAGTTAATCAACAAAATACCTTTAAAGATCTGGGCCTGAGGGCCTTTGTTACAACCTAACCTTTGTTCCCATGCAAGAAGAATGAGTCAATGGCTCCAGCAAAATCTTATTGCTGTCGTTGTCACAAAGATATCAAATACCATTTGAAAAATTGAGTCTTTTCTCAGGAGAGTTACAAGACATGACTTACTGTACAGTGTGAGTCATCTTCCAGCCTAAAAAAATACAGCCCCAAAACCAATCACCCAAATATATGTGTCAATTCTTCTGTCTGCCCAAAGAGTTTTGATGGATTTAATTCCGAGCTGTGTCCTTAACTTGGACAGACTTGTAAAAAAAGCCATTCTCAGTTTAAGCCAAACTCCCTAAAGTTTTGAAAGCCTGAAGAATGTTCTGGGCTTTGAGTCCTTGGCTGGCTCAGCTCTGCAGAGGATGAGAAGATGTGGAGCATTCAAATGTTACCTGGCGCTTACCTGTGGCAGTTCCCCTCTAAATTAGAAGGTAAAAGACATCATAATTACCAGTTAACAATTTTCAATCTCTGTACAGGCAA
This sequence comes from Ammospiza caudacuta, assembly GCF_027887145.1. Taxonomy (NCBI): domain Eukaryota; kingdom Metazoa; phylum Chordata; class Aves; order Passeriformes; family Passerellidae; genus Ammospiza; species Ammospiza caudacuta. The sequence goes on from NC_080594.1 coordinate 118,052,183, forward strand.
GGGAATTAATGTGATTTAGAAGATGCTCAATTATAACTTGTGATGTGGAGAGATAAGGATGTTTTAAGTAGATTTGTTCCCTTACTTTATTTCAGTGAGTTTGGGGAGGTTAAGGGCAAATTCTCAGGGAGTCTCTTCCCTAAATCCTTGTTCAGATAATGGATTTAGAAGGCTCCCAGCTTCAAAAGGGCTGAGGTAACATCCCTATAAGTATTAACCACTGGGAGGACCTTAGGGATCCCATCCTTTTCTCCTACCCCAGCTGCAGAGAACTGGTTTGGCCAAAAAGGAGACTCAATCCACCAAACACCACCCAGCAGTGCTGCTGGGACTGGGGGAGCTGCTGGATTATTATTTTTCTTGGTCTCTGTAACAGCAAAAAGCTGAGGTTCCAAAGAGCTTCTCTCCTCTTTATCTTTCATCTCTTAGACAGAGCACAGCCCCCAGAACAACCTCTGATCTTTGTGTCGTAGCAGTCCCAAATTTTGCCAGATATTTTACAGGGAAAAAAAATAATCAAGCTGAGACATCCAAACCCTTTCTTTTCACTTCATCCAGAAACCTTTTATTGCTGTGTTGACAGTAATTACACATAACATGTTCCAGTAAAAGGAAGCTAAAGTCACCAGGTCAAGTGATGCATAGTTAGTGGCTGCCAAAAGAGGAAACAAGTATGAACTCACTTCATCTCTGCTCTTCCCTCATGCAAATGCACATTGGGATTCCTCACTCTCTCAGAGGGCACAGAAATGCCTCTGCTGTGCAGGATGGGCAGGGACAGGGCATGGATCAGGCCAGAGAACTCTGCTGGAGAGGGAAAACCCTTATCAGTGTAAGAACTCACACATAAGAAGGTCAGTGAACAGCAGGAGTTGTCACTATTGCTAAATCCCTTCTTTAAAATATATTTATGGACTGATAAGTGAAGTTTGGCATTTCTCAGCCACAGCTGCTGGGGCCTTTTTTCCCTTGCATGCCTGGGTTTTGAACAGAGCCAGTTAGAATTAATGTTACACACAACATTGGCTGCAGGTAGGAAGCATGAAATGGGCTTGATACTTCAAGAGGCCCTGTCTAGGTTTATTTCCTACATTCAGTTTATTCACAAAGTGGAATCTCTTCCACTTAGCAAGGTAAAGGTATTTACTCAACATTCAGAAATTGAGCCAGGCAAGGGAGAGGTGAGCTCAGCACTTTTTAATTTCTGAGCTGTGAAGTGCAGCAGCAGACTGAGACACATTGGGCTGCCTTGTAAAATACCCCTTTAGCAATGGGCATAGTCAGAGACCCAAACCCAGGCACTTTAGCACAGCCTGTTCTGTCCCACTGAGTTAAATCTCTCCTTTTAGCCATGGTTGGTTTGCTGAGAGGAGTGTGAGGCATGGAAAGGAAAGGAGACATAAAATATGCTACCAAAAAAAAAAAAAATTATCCTGTTCAGCATCTTAAGACCTAAGATGATGAATAGGTGCAGCTAATTTGGCTGAATCTTTTTTAATGATATTCTTTGTCACTTTTTATGTTAAAAATGATAAAATGGAGGTGGAAATAAAAGCAACTCCCTGCTGACTGATGGAAAAGGATGACCCCTCACTTTTAACAGAAAGAAATGCTTAGTTCCCTTTCCTTCATCTTTCATCTGCAATGTCTGTGTTACCAATAATAACACCTCATTCAGCTATTTCCTATGGGCTTATGGTGACATTTCAGTTTAATGGTTGATGACTTTTCTGAGGCCCCTGCCCACCTTGAATCCTTGCTAGAAAGTGCTCTCTCAGAGCCACTCTCTTTATTTGGGGTATTATTAAGTGAAGGTTCTTGCAAAGGTCAGCACAACTCTAAAATAGATTCACGTTCACAAAAGGGAAGTGGTTCTCTGTCCTGGCTCACCATGGTGCCTTTTTATTCCGAGTTTTCCATGGTGGTATTTCCAAAGCCCCATCAGAAGCTGAGGTTGGAAGGTCTGGGCTCTCGGGGATCTTTCTGCACACCATGAAAGGGAAGTTTCCCCTGAGGTAATTTCAGGACATAGGTGACCATCCTGATTTGTGCCTTGCCAGAGCATCTCCCACTCATTCCCCCTCCCTCTCCTTTAACTTTCTACTCAGGTGAGGGAAAGAAAAGATCCCAAACCTATTTTTGGTCATTGAGGCTACACCCCTAAGGGCTGACACAGAAACCTTTCTCCTGAAAGATGAAAGTCTTCTATGGATAGCACTGGAGGAGGGTGAGAACAAGGCCAAGCTGTGGGATCCCCCAGCTCCAACCTCCCAGGCTGCATCTCTGGCACTCTGCTGCTCCCACAGCTTTTCTCTACTGATGTTACCTCTTCAAAATGCAACTGAGGGCACGTGGAGCTTGTTTAACACTTGCTGCTGCACAGAAATTAAAAATAGCTGCACCAGGTTACCTGGGACTAGGAAAAAAAGCACAGTGAGGTTTAATGCATTCTTGGGTAGTTGGTTTGTCCCTGTGCCCCTCGAGTGCCCTGAAGCACAAAGAGCTCTGACATTTACACCAGGATCTGGCCAGAACAAAAGTCCAGCCAGTGCTCCCTCAAATGACCAGAAATAAAATAATTTTGACTCAATTAGAAGCAGTTCAGGCCCTACAGTGTCCTTGGCAGTGAGATGGAGCATTGGCTATGAGCCTAATGGACAAACTAGATCTGATCTCAGCTATAAAAAACAGGAGTAGTCCTGGATTTACATTTTTTTTCATGCATTTTATTTGTATGAATAATAAGTAGGTTCATTTATATAAATTACTCAAAGGAGTTTCTGAAGGTCAGAGGAATTTAATCCAAGGTTCTCTTAAATATTTAGTTTATCATCTCTTTGTATTTAAAGTTTCAGAAGGTGAAACTTTAATGATGTTATGCAAGTGTAAACAGATGAGTTCACCTGATATTGAGGAAGGCACGGGTGTTAAATAACATAGCTCTTACCCAGGAAGGACCAAAAACCTGCTGGGTAATTTTACAGAGCACATTGCCATTTTGCTGAGCACGGATCTACCTTGTTTCATGTTTCAGAGCAATTCAATGGAATTCAAAACAATTCATAGCATCAAAGAATAATTTAGGTCACAAAGGAATTTCTGGAGGTCATCAGTGGAACAGCAATGAAATAATGAGTGCAAGGAAACAGTTCAAACATTTGATATAAATTTCTGGACACTGTGTGCAAGGAACTCTGACCTAAACCTGGAAATTTTTTTTGTATTAATTTTGTCAATAACACATTGTTATGGTGCTGGATGGCATTAGCTATGTGACTGTATTTTTATACAAATTTCAGATGATTAAAGAGGGCTTTTGTGTGAACCCTGTGTAGTTCCAACCTGTAGCAGGAGATTTCAGTGGCCCTAACACACTCACAGGGCTCCTGCTGCCATCTGGGCAGGAGCTGTTCCTTGTTGAGAACTTTGGAGCTGCTGTGAAGTATGCCCAAATTTTTGAGAGGCAGAAAACCTTCAAATCCATGGCCTGAGGGCATGCTGGACCTGTCTTAGCCTGGTGCAGGAGGAAAACATAGTTCAAACACTTGATATAAATTTCTGGACACAGGAAAAAGTATAAATTTATAAATTTCTGGACATTGTTCTGGAAAACACTTCCAGTCCTGTTCTAGCCAGCATGGGTGCCACAGGATCTTTAATGATATCTGAAGTTTTACTTCCTAATGGGATTTTCTGTTGTTTGCTCTGGAGAGCTCAGTTTGATGAGCACTGATCAGGGCAAAGACTGAGAAGGAGGTGAATGGCCACTGTATCCTCACTAATACCTCATTAAGCAGGATGGTTAATTATACTCTCAGTGCTGCATCTATAAACAGTTTGCTTCTTATCTGCTTAGACCACATTTAAATCCTGTCACTGACCTGTGCAATATGTGCTGTTCAGTGGGAAAACACTCATGATCAGTGTAAAACTGGGGGATTGGGCTCTCAGTCTTCTTCAAAGTGGTGTCTTTCAAGAAAACAGCTTCAAATGAATGAGCTTTGGTTTACTGTTGGAACTCTAAATACTGAGAATTGTAGACTTTCTCTGTTGAAAAACACAAACCCTCAAGAAAACACTACATGTAACCTAAAACCATAGAAAAAAACTTCCAAAATTGAACGATAGAACTAAGATTATAAGTGTGTAGTTTCAATAAAAGTGTGTAATATCAAGTAGCAAAAAACTTAAAGTTTTAAAATATAATATATATAAAACTAAAATAGAAGTTTTAGGGTGGTAGCTAATACTTCTTCTTCATAAGTTTAAGTAGTATTTTATAATTAGACAGAAAAATCCACATTATGAAACAAAAGTCATTAGGTATTAAATTTTAAAAAATAATTTGTGTCATTTCTTAATTAAATAGTTTTTTCCTTAAAAAACCTTAGAAAGATAGATATGAGGCCATTTTATAACTTGTTAGTAAAATACTGCAAAACTCACAGCTTATAAAACTTTAATATAAATAAGAAATTATAAACAAATCTGAAAACAAAATAGTGTCTCAAATACTTTCAATACCAACCCTAACCAAACAAAATTAAATAAATAAATTTTAAAAAAAACAGTTTCCAAAAGCAGAGAGGCTGCTCTTGCTGCTGCTGCAATGTGTCCTTCCCTCTGTGTCCATGTTCTCCTTCCTCCCTCACTGCTGCAGTGTTCTAGATTGTGACAAAAACTATTTCCAGAATATGATTTTTGCTGCTTTCTATTAACGTCAAGCAAAGAAATGTGCAAGTACAGAAACACCCCCACAAAAGTCCATTTCCATATTAGAGGTTTATTCTCTCTGTTCCATTACACACTTTTCTAATTTAAAGGGGGATGTGACTGATGCCTGGAAAACAAAGAAACCGCTGTGTCCTTTTGAGGTTTCGTGTTATAAATTATCTTTGCCATCAAGTAAATTAAAATTGTAATGTTCCAGGACCTGAAGGGAGCTTACAAGAAAGATGGAGAGAGATTATTTACAAGGCCCTGGAGTGACAGGACAAAGGGGAATTGCTTCAAACTGACAGAGAGCTGTTTTAGATTGGATATTAGGAAAAAAATCTTTACTGTGAGGGTGGGCAGGGGTTGGCAGAAGGTGCCCAGAGCAGCTGTGGCTGCCCCTGGATCCCTGGCAGTGCCAGGCTGGACACTGGGGCTGGAGCAGCCTGGGACAGTGGGAGGTGTCCCTGCCATGGCAGGGGTGGCACTGGACGGGCTTTGAGGTCCCTCCCAACCCAAACCATTCTGGGATTCTGTGGTTCCATTGGGAATCACCATGCCCTGCACACTGAAATGCCACTTCTAACCCGGGGGCTGGAATCATTAATTGGCTAATGAAATTGAAAGCATGATAATAGATTTATTACCTAAATTGCTGATTATGCCAATTGACCTTTTACTTAGGTCTTTAGGCTTTCATAAAATCTTCTTTTCCCTGACAGGCGAAAAAAAAAAGGCAACAACCCTGTGCAATCAAATCTGTTCACTTGACAGCTGTGGCTGAGAAGCAGAAAACAGCAAATGGAGCAAACTGAGTGCAGTGAACTCTTCCCTATGGATCTGCAGCATGGCATCCACTGAGGCAGTGTGGGCTGAACCCTGGGCTCTCTGCACCTGCAGCAGGAAAAGCAGCCACAGCCTTCCATGGAAATTGTTGCAATCAGAGGCTGTCCTGCTGATGGTTTAATTGCCTTGCTTGCTGACCCACGAGTGTGGCTGCAGGCAGTGTGTCCCTGGAGGGCAAACACACAGAACACGAGAGGTGCTGTGCCCCGTCCCTCACTTGCCCACGGTGAATTTTGATCATCCAGCAGCTACAAGAGGGCACAAAGAACAAAGGTGCTGCTTGGCAAACCCTGCTCCGTGGCAAAATTAACAAACACCAGCCAAGGAGTGATTGAAGTGTTGTCATGTGGGTAACCACAGCTTGTGGCTCTTCTTACGGTTTCCATTTCAAAGCACCATCATAATCTTCTGACATGAATTGTATCCACCTCTGCCCTACCAAAAGGGATTAGCAGTTGGAATCAAGTAAACCAAGGCTTTGTAACTTATTAGCTGTAAGCTGCTGAGTGGAGCAATACAGCAAAAGAAAGAAAAGCTCCATGGTTTTAGTGGATGGTCTGCCCAATATGCATTAGAAAGTCTTCATTAATTATTTCTGATTGGGTTCATTGAAATAATTGAATCACCTCTGCAGTGCAGGGCAGAGTTTGTCAGCAGCCTGGCCAGTGAGGGGAATGGATATAGATTTCCTTCCTTGTTTCTTCTGCAGAGCCATGTGGCTGATCCCAGAGCCTGACAGCCAGCTGAGGAGCCAAGGCACCTGCTCTGAGGCTTTTGGGCTCCTGATTAAACGAGTAAAGCTCGGAGAGTCGACAACAAATCGAGGGCAGAGGGGGAGAAAAGAAGCATCTGCAAAGAAGGGTGAGAAAGGAAACTTTCTGGAGGGAAATTAAACATTATTGGCAGTAGTGCTGCATAGTTCAGCGCTGGATTTGTTGCAGCAGGAAAGGAGTTGCAGTGAAAAGGTTTCTGAACACTGAAGGAATTTTCTTTGGGCATCTGCTTAGGGGTGGCAGGGCTGAGTGGCCTCTGCATTGATACCCCCAGGTGAATCAGTGAACACACAGTGATGAAGGCAAAAGCTCATTTCCCTCTTCCCTGTACAACCACTGGGTCTGTTGTTATGTGGCAAAGGGAGCTTTGCCCCCTCAAAAAAAGAAAAAGCCCCAGCTTGTGCCTCTGGGTAAAGGATGTTCCCACCTGTGCCCTGTGAGTGATGCTGTGGTTGTTTCAGAAGGGAGTTTGTCCCTTGTGTCAGGGACAAAAGGAGCACAAACAGAATCCCCAGAGCAGCTTTTAGGTTGGACAAAGCCCCTAAGATCAGAGTCCAGCCTTTGCCTGGACACCATCATCTCACCCTGACCGCCCCACTGAGTGCCACATCCTGCCATTTCTAGAACACCTCCAGGGATGGTGATTTTCCCTCCCTGGGCAGCCCATTCCAATGCTTGGCCACCCTTTCCATGAAAAAATTCATCCTGATGTCCAGCCTGAACCTCCTGTGGCACAACCTGAGGTCATTTCCTCTTGTCTTGTTGTCTGGGAGAGGGGACCAGCCCCAAATTGCTGCAACCTCTGTCACCATGATATATTCTGAAAAATTCCCTTGCCAGTATTTTTCTCCTGAGAAGCTGAGAATTCTCAGAAAAGAAATATAAACAATGATTATCTGATTGCATTGGAATGTGGTCTGGAGGTTGCTTACCAACAGGTGCATCTTTGATTGGTTCCATGTGAATTGTTTTTAATTAATGACCAATCCCAGTCCAGCTGTGTCAGACTCTCTGTCATGGGTTTTTATCATTCTTGTCTAATCTTCTGAGGTATCCTTTCTCTGTCTTTAGTAATATAATATAATATAATATAATATAATATAATATAATATAATATAATATAATATAATATAATATAATATAATATAATATAATATAATATAATAATATAAATCAGCCTTCTGAGAACTTGGAGTCAAATTCTCATCTCTCACCTCGTCCTGGGGACCCTCACAACACCACAACAAACTTCTTATCAGGGAAATGCAGAGGGTGATGCTGTGCCTCACTCCTGGTGGAAGGATTGCATTTAAATATGGAAGTAATTCTGTCCCAGAATGGATGGGGGTTACTCATCATAATGTGCAAATAGTGGAAGCTACAGAAGGTGCATTAACCACTTTATTTGTGTTGTCTGTAAAAATAACTTTTAAATCTCTCCCCAAAATAATCTTTCCTATAACCTGCAGAATTCCAACAGCCCTTTGCCAGGAAACAGAACTTTTCCGCAGCTCACCAAGGGTCAGAGCAGCACACAGGGTCAGGCCCCACCAGGCAGGCACCAGAAGCCCAGATGACCACACAAGTATGGGAATAAATCCCACAGGACTCCATTTTCTTCATGTGGAAAAAGCCCCTTCTTTATTCTCATAACTCCTTTTTATCCAGTTTTACAGACCTTGTATGGGACTCCAATTGGTCAGTAGTTTCTTGCCAATTACCTTTATTGGTTAGTAGCAAGTTGTTATTCTGTATTGATGGGTCACTCAAACTCAGTGTGTGGTGGTGTTCACAGGGGTCCCAGGACAAGGGAAGAGATGAGATCTTGACTCCATGTTTCAGAAGGCTGATTTATTATTTTATGATTTATATTATATTAAAAGAAAATTATATAATAAAACTGTACTAAAAGAATAGAAGAAAGGATTTAATCAGAAGGCTTGAAAGGAATAGATAGGAAGGATAATAAAATCTTGTGACTGACCAGAGAGTCTGAGCCAGCTGACTGTGATTGGCCATTAATTAAAAACAATCACATGAGACCAATTAAAGCTGCACCTGTTGCATTCCACAGCAGCAGATAATCATTGTTTACATTTTGTTTCTGAGGTCCCTCAGCTTCTCAGGAGAAAAATCCTGGCAAAAGGATTTTTCATAAAATGTGTCTGTGACACTCAGTGCATACATGTAGGGAAGGTGTTTGTGAAAGACAATTTTCATTTTTCTGTCTAATGGTGTAAAACCAGTTTATGCAGGTGCAAGTTGTTTTTTTGCCCAGGAATAGATTGTTATAACAAACTGCTCACAACAGGATTGCTTTCACATGGGAACTTGCAAAATGCCAGCTTTGACAAGGCCAGCCACTGATTCCAGGAGAGCAGGTTTGATTTTATGATTACGATTTTTCATAAATCATTTCCCTTTCTTTATGATTTTCCTACCTTGCTGCAACCCCCAGGTGCAGAGGGACAGGCAGGTGCAAGGTGCAGGCACCCAGGAGGGGCTGGGCAGTGGGCAGGGGGTCCCAGCTCCCTGCCAGGCACTGAGCAGAGCCCTGCCTGAGGATTCTCTGTGCTCCTTCCCCTCAGCCCTGCCTGAGGATTCTCTGTGCCCTTCCCCTCAGCCCTGCCTGAGGATTCTCTGTGTCCTTCCCCTCAGCCCTGCCTGAGGATTCTCTGTGCTCCTTCCCCTCAGCCCTGCCTGAGGATTCTCTGTGCCCTTTCCCTCAGCCCTGCCTGAGGATTCTCTGTGCCCTTCCCCTCAGCCCTGCCTGAGGATTCTCTGTGTCCTTTCCCTCAGCCCTGCCTGAGGATTCTCTGTGCCCTTTCCCTCAGCCCTGCCTGAGGATTCTCTGTGCCCTTCCCCTCAGCCCTGCCTGAGGATTCTCTGTGTCCTTTCCCTCAGCCCTGCCTGAGGATTCTCTCTGCTCTTTCCCCTCAGCCCTGCCTAAGGATTCTCTCTGCTCCTTCCCCTCAGCCCTGCCTGAGGATTCTCTCTGCTCTTTCCCCTCAGCCCTGCCTGAGGATTCTCTCTGCTCTTTCCCCTCAGCCCTGCCTGAGGATTCTCTGTGCTCCTTTCCCTCAGCCCTGCCTGAGGATTCTCTGTGTCCTTTCCCCTCAGCCCTGCCTGAGGATTCTCTGTGTCCTTTCCCCTCAGCCCTGCCTGAGGATTCTCTGTGCCCTTTTCCCTCAGCCCTGCCTGAGGATTCTCTGTGCTCCTTCCCCTCAGCCCTGCCTGAGGATTCTCTCTGCTCTTTCCCCTCAGCCCTGCCTGAGGATTCTCTCTGCTCCTTCCCCTCAGCTCTGGCTGAGGATTCTCTGTGCTCTTTCCCCTCAGCCCTTTCTGAGGATTCTCTCTGTTCTTTTGCCCCAGCTCAGCTGAGGATTCTCTCTGTTCTTTCCCCCAGCGCAGCTGAGGATTCTCTCTGCTCTTTCCGCCAGCTCTGTGCTCACAGAGAGTGAGGGAAGGTTACACAGCATCCCCTCAAACACTGGCAGCAAAGCCTTGCATGTGCAGGGTGGAATCCCCTGCAAAGCAGGATTACAGGGAAAGGTGGCTCCAGAGGCTGCTGGCATTCCCAGGGCCCTGAGGAACTGCACTGAATGCTCTCAAAACTGCATTTACAGCACCTAAGTCGTTTCAGCAGCTCCCCCAAGACCTCAGCTCTCAGGTACCAGCTCAGAGCAGTGGAAATGTTTATGTAGCACAGCCACCTCCTCCCTCACCTTGTACTTTGCAGCCTTGCACCTCTCAATGTTCCATCCTCATCAGTACCTGCCTCTTGTAAACACATATAATACACTCAGCTAACCTTTAAACGTTATGAAAAGAGGTAAAATACAAAAGCCTTGGAAAGAATACATTTATTTGTAACTCTGGATGGTCCTATTGCATAAGAGAGGTATTTTAGTTTTAAAAATAGGCTCAACCCCACCGAGATCAGCAAAGGTTTTGCATGAGCAAAGGGAACAGAATTTTGACTTGTCATTTCACACAAAGTTCTAAAATGTCTTCAAATTTGGTTGCACAACAGAGCTTAGAATGTCACAATTCTTTTCAGTATCTCTAAGGAAAGGTAATCATGGAATCTTAGAACAGTTTGGAATGGACCTTAAAGATCACATCTTTCCACCCCCTGCCATGGCAGGGACACCATCCATTATCCCAGGCTGCTCCAAACCCTGTCCAGCCTGGCCTTGGGCACTGCCAGGGATCCAGGGGCAGCCACAGCTGTGCCAGGGCCTACCCACCCTCCCAGGGAAGGGTAAACAATCAATAATTATTATTAGTAGCAAGCACCATCACAGAATCCACGATGTAACCATCATATATCACTTTAGGGGGAAATGGTAGATTTTCCTTTAATCTGTGCAGCATTTTCAGCTGCTCTCCCAGTCCTTTGCTCCCTTCCACCCAGCACAGCACTGTGAGCACTCCTGGTGAGCAGCACTCCCAAACCACTCCCTTCTGTTTGTTTCCTGCCCTGGCAATGGATAAAGGGAACAGGGGAAAATAATTGTTCCTCTGCCAGCTCAGATTCCTCTCCTGTGAGTTTTGAAGGCTGGCACAGGCACTGCTTCCCTCTTTGCTGCCTTTTAGTTATCATTTTGCAAATGGAGACAGGGAAGCAGTGATCAAATTTAAAGTGTTTTCTGAGCTCAGGCAGCATCAGAGGCTTGGCTGGTGACTTCAGATCTTCATCAGGATGATTTTAGAGGATCAGGGAACAGACTTGCAAATTTCCAAGATGAAGATCTCTACAAAAATTGTGGCTAAATTTGCTGGCCTTTTAACAGAACAGTGACTGGTTTAGAATCATCAGATCACAAAATGGTTTGGGTTAGAAGGCACCTTAAGGATCACCCCATTTCATCCCCTGCCACCAGCAGGGCCATCTTCCACTATCCCAGGTGGCTCCAAGCCCCAATGTACAACCTGGCCTGGGACTTTTCCAGGATCCAGGGGCAGCCACAGCTGCTCTGGGAAATCTGTGCCAGATTTTGAATGTGTTTGTCTGCTTGATACTGGAAAACACCACAACAAAATGCTATTTTTCAAACAGGAATTGTTTCGCCAACACAATTTCAGGGTGGATCAGCAGTTGTCAGGAAGATCAGGCTTCTCCAAAGATGCTGCAACATGCAAGAGGCAAACCCAAAGGGAGCAGTGCTCACCAAGGGGCTGTGTGTCAGTGGGGTGACATCTAAATGGAACCCATGGCATGAAATAATCCCAGCATCTGGCAGATTGCAGCCCCACATGAATCCTTGCTCTGTTGGGGAAGGAAAATTCATCCTGGCAACCTCTCTGGAAGAGGGGCAACATAGCTGAGCCAAGAGCCTCTTTCACCTTGCACGGGAGGTGTGAAATGTGTGCTGTCTGCAGAAAACACAGCCCAGGAAATACCTGAGCCCACAGCATCAGTATCTGCTGGGAAAGGCACTGGGATTAGGGAATCAATATCACAAATGAGCTGATCCAAGGTCAGGGCAGGCCCTGGGCACATTTGATGGGAGGCTGATGAGTGGGAGGCAGGGTTGAGATGGATCTGGTTGATTTCTCTAATAAAAACCTCTCAGTATTGTTTTCCCTCCATTTTGGCATTCTTCCCCCAAAACAAAACCAAACAAAGCATTTTGCTGGAACATTTTTAATTTTTTAAAAGCACTTGGTGTAAGCTTCCTTTGAGGGAGTGATCATAGCACAGGAGAAAATAAACAATATAAATAAAATCTGTGTGACACGAGCTCTGCTATCAGAGCTAATGCCAAATGATGCTGGGAACTCCCAAACATTGACTCTCTGAGCTGGAAAGAAGTTGCAATATTCCTCTGAGCCTGCAAATATGCATCATTTAAATAACTATCTGTGCTAATCTAGCATAAATAATCCATGGGATTATTCCCATTATTTCCAGGGTAATGGGAAGGAGTTGATACCAACCTGCACCTCCCAAAGAACAGAGAGCAGGGTGAGGACGACTAAGAGAAAACTGAACTCAGAAGGACAGAAATGTTACACAGAGCTCCAAACTGCAGCAATGTAGAACATTCCTGTCAAATTCCACCTTCACAACAACATGGAGAATTTTCCTGCTGGCTGAGGAGGTTTGGTGCACACATATTAATGCAGACCTGGTTTGGCTCTTTGTTTTTTTTTTATTTTTATTTATTCCCACCATTAATTCAGGAAGGTCAGCTGAGGTGGGCACAGTGTCCTCCTGAATCCTGGTAGATGGGATAATGGGAATACACAGCCACCAGTGTGTGTTTTATTGCATCAACTGGTTATTGCTGGAAATATCAGGCAAACTCTCAGGTATGCAAGCCCTTGTTCGGGTCTGAAATAGAAGCAGCAATTTTCAGAGCTAAATACAAGCTGAGAACAAACGCTCAGATGTTAATTAGGTATGTATCAATTAGGCCTTTGTTTAAAGGAAATGTATTTGGGAGCTGCGGAGAAGAAAGGATGGGGATGAGGGCGGAAAATGAGAGACACAGAAAGTTGAAGTTAAGTGAAGCTGCTTGTCACCTGGGGGGAGGAAGAGGCAGGTAGTTTACAGCCTGGGGAACAAGAGTCAATCGTGCTGAGTGGGAGGAGAGTAATCATAAAAGTCACATCTGCCGAGTGCATGCTCCTCCACATCAAGTGGCTTTGTGAATTTCAATGCTCAGCCTCATCCTCAGCAGGGGTTTTGGAGGCTGCTGGGAAAAAAAGTATCGAGATGCCAAAGGTGTTTGGGGAGCTGTGCTCTCCCCATGGCAGCTGAGGTTGGCTGGGTTTTGTTATAGATTGAAAATATGAGCCCACTTTGGTCCATCCTGATTGCTTAATTTCACTTATACAGTTACCATGAGGCCACTGGATTAATTTTATGGTGTTGTTGGGAATGTGGGTGTCACTGTCACATTTTCTGGAAAAATCCCTTTGCCAGGATTTCTTCTCCTGGGAAGCTGAGAAGCCTCAGAGAGAAATGAAAACAATAATTATCTGATTGCTTCCCCTGTGTTTGCTGCTTTGGAATGTGGTTTGGAGATTGTTTACCAACTGGTCAGTGTTTGATTGGTTTTATGTGAATTGTTTTTACTTAATGACCAATCACCATCAGCTGTGTCAGACATGAGTTTTTCATAATCATTCTTGTTAACGTTTTGATGTATCCTTTCTCTTTCTTTAGTATAGTTTAGTATAGCATTATATAATGTAATATAATATAATGTAATATAATGTAATATAATATAATGTAATATAATATAATATAATATAATATAATATAATATAATATAATATAATATAATTCAGCCTTCTGAGAACATGGAGTCAGATTCTCAATTCCTTCTTCATCTTGGGGACCCCACAAACTCAATATGTGGGTGTGGGATTTAGAGAAACTCAGAGAGAAGGAGAGTTGGGGCTTGGCCTCATTTCCCCACTTTGGATGGGGAAAATCTGCTTGGGTGGAGAGTGAGGGATGGGAAAATGAGATATCTCTGACACTTTAAGGAGACCATATTTCTGTTTTCCATGAGTTTTTGCTGGGGAATTTGGTAGGAAGCTGTGTTTTTCTTGCCTCATGCAGTATCCTTTTGAGAAAAGGCATGGTGAGCTCTGCAACCCAAGAGAGCTATTCCCATCTGTGTCACTGGGAGGCCCAAATCCTCAAAAATGCTGCATTTTAGCTCAACAGCACCATATATTGTACATTCTACCAAATAAATATTGAAAATAGTGGCTCTGTTCAATCAGATCAGTGAGAAGCCAAATGTTCAGTCAATATTGTGAGTGCTCCTCAGTAAGAGTTCATCTGTTGATTCCACTCAGCCCACACAAACCTGAGGTGCATTCTGTTGAAACAAGAAACCTCCCTGTGAAGCCAAGTGTTATTTTTAAGTGGTTTTGTATTAAAGGTAGCCTGAGTTTTCTGTGAAACACTAATCTGGTGAGACAAGTTTAGGAAACCTTACTGTGGCATGAAATACTGTTTATCTTCAGTGCATTTTTTTCCCTGTGTGTACAAGCACGGAATTCAAATTAGAAGATTTTGTAAGGAAACAGGGAAGGGTTTTATGTTATCAAACTGCGCACAGTCTGTGAGCTGTAAAAAGCTGGATACTTCTAGATTACTAAAATGTCCCTCAAGTCATAAATCAATATGCATGCATACAAAAGATTGGTGTCTCCATAAAGTGCCTGAAATTCAATATTTTTAGTCTACTGTGCCTTCTGAAAGTGCCTGTATATTTTATATTCCCTGTGAGCTGAAAATTGTCTCTGTATTTTATGTATTGTTATTTGTGGAGCTCTATTTGCAAACATAAGTAACAGCTAGTACTGGAGATGATATACAGGCTGTACAACATGCCCAAACAAACAAACCTGCAAGGAAATAAATGCCCCCAACCATAAATCCCAAGGACGCAATGAGAATTTTTTAACCTCGTGTCAGCGCTGTTAGGAGTGTTCCAGAGCTGTGTGGGATGCATTCCTTGAGCTGGCAGGGAGGGAGAAGAGCTCCAGACTCTGGTTAATGTGCAGTTTCCATGGCTGTGGTACCTGTTTGTGCAGAAAGCTTGGTTTGCTTGAGTGGCTGAGGGGTGCAGTCAGGGGCTGTGAACTCCTCCTGCTGCTGTGGGATGTTCAGGGGCATTTTCCTGGTTCCTGAGGTGAGAATGGCACCTTGGAGCACTTTTCCAGCTGCCTTAAGGTTGGAAGGGACCTTAAATCTCATCCAGAGCCACCCCCTGCCCTGGCAGGGACACCTTCCACTGTCCCAGGCTGCTCCAAGCCCCAGTGTCCAACCTGGTCTTGGGCACTGCCAGGGATCCAGGGGCAGCCGCAGCTTCTCCATTGCCCCTGCCATTTTTTTTATCTGTATCATCAATATTTATTGCTCTCTTAATCAGGAGTTCCAACCCTCCCATGAAATGATTCCTTCCCAATATCCCATCCAACCCTGCTCTCTGGCAGTTTGAAGCCATTCCCCCTTGTCCTGTCGCTACAATTCCTGATGAAGGATCCCTTCCCAGACTCCTTGGAGCCCCTCTCCAGGTTGCTATGAAATCTCCAACTGATGCCTCAGGTTTGAGCTTTTCTGTTTTTCAGGTTCTGTGCTGCTTTAGTGTGTGGCTCTGGGTTCACATTATGGGATGGTGAGCTCTGTGCACAGAGCAGGGAGACAAAACAATTCCTGCTCCAGCTGGGCACCAAGGACAAATGACCCAAATCTCAGCCCAGGAGCACAAACCCCGTGGGCTGGAGAGAGAAAAACAAGCAGGGTGGGACTGCAGGGCTAAAGCTGCAATGGGACAATGAACTGCAAGGTGCAAATGGAGCAGAACTGATCCCAGGGACAGAGCCCGTGCCCGGCCGTGCATTTTGGGGCCATTTTGGGTTGTGCTGCCCAAGGTGCATCCATGGAGGCCTCTTAATAAATCCCTGCTTTATTCTTTAGCTCTCTCCAGTCTCTGTTCTAGGTCAGCCTTCACAAGGCATCAGAACCTTTTCTTCTCAGACTGTTCACCCATCAGGAGTGCCAGGGAGCCCTTCGGCCCTGCAAACCAATTTTGGGAGCATTGCTGGTGTTCTCTGAAGAGCCTGGAGCACCTGAAATTGCAGCCTGGGAATCTCAGTGGGGACTCCCCAGCACAGAAATCTCCTTGCTGCTGACACAGTCTGTGTCCTCGGGCCCATGGCATCAACACAGAAATGTGCTTGATTAGTGTGGAAGGATTCAGATTAAGTGGAGAAAAGGTTTTCTTCAGTCCTAGGTTGGCTGCTTTGCTATGACACCAAATAATATCAAAGCTAAGCTTGAGAATAAGGACCTGGAGATAAAGGAGTACAGCTTGAACCCTTTGCAAAATATATCCCAATAAATCAACACTTCCTACTGGGAAACCACTGAGTTTAGAGATTATTTTACTTTTCTGACAACCAGCAGGCCCTGTTAACAATGCACATGAACAGAAAGGCAAAGCTCCATTTTTACCCCCTCAAATCCCAGGCTGGTGTTACCCTGGGCTTCCCTCTCTCATGCAGTGGACATTCCTCTAATAAAGTGGATTTTTCGTTTTGTTTAGGTTGCTTTCAGCTACAGTGGTAGCAAGCAAATGTCAGCAATAGGAATCCTTGTATCAGAATAAGGTAGATTTTTTCAACACAAGTGTTTAATTCAAAATAAGGATATTTTCAAGGATAATTTCAATATGCCACAATGTAAATTGCTTATATTTTTGTCTGTGTAACATTATAAAATTCATTTCAAAGCTCCTCCTTAGGCAGACAAGATAGAAAGGCAGTGGATGGTCAGAACTTGAAACAGCTTTGTGTACAAACAGCACATGGCAGACCCTGCACTTGTTCTGACAGACTGGCTGAAAATGCCACCAGCACACAAAATCTGCCACAAATTAAGGAGATACCAAATGCTAAATGTGCAAAACAACTTCTCCTTCCTGAGTTCAGGTCTCACATTCCTCAGTTTTGTGGCACAGAGAGTCACTGGAAGGGGTTTGAAGCAAGGGCTTCTTTCAGGAGCACGTCTGTACCAAAGATTAACGTGAGACACACTGAATAATTCAGAATTCTTTGAGTGGGAAGGAAGAAGAGCACACTGAAAATATCTTGTTTTTCTGGAAGAAGTTTGCCTTTTTGTAAAAGAAAAGAAATAAAATATTAACATTGAACTTTTTTATTATGAAATAGAAAATTTCAGACAAAATATTTCATCAGTTTTAGATATGGTCCATGTGCTGGATCTGCTCTGCTGAGAAGCTGCTTTGTTAAAGTGCATTTTCCATGGTCATTATCAACTGTATCCCTGAGGAAAAAACACTGTTCAGACTGAATTCCAGAAGCCACCATTGCTGTGACACAACTCAGCCCAGAAGTAGAACAGAGACATAAAACATTCAAGCAACAACTCTTCAAAGTCAAGAGTTTCAAACCTACATTTTTCAGCTTAAGATATTTGAATTTCAATTTTCTTTAAAAAGGTTTTTTTTTTTTTTTTTGGCACATGGGTGATTGGATTTTATTTTGAAATGGAATTTTAAGGCAAATACGTCTCATAAAATAATGCATTGAAATGGAGAAATGTCATTTCTGATCCAAAGATAGTTTTGTTAGAAATTTTGAAGCAGTCCCCATGAAAACTTCCCTTGATTTTATTACAGAATAGGAATGGAAAAATGTTGTTGATCTGAAAGCTCAGGATGATCAGCTGTACATAAAATATGTTTAAAAGCATAGATATTGCATTAACCATTATTATATTAACCATTTTCTTCTGAAATAATAAATATCTTGCATTTCCAGTCCTTGATCTTGCTGTAACACAACATTCCTATTTTTGCTGATTTCCTGGGGACCCAAAACCTGGATTCTTCATTCAGAGTCCCATCAAACTCATTGTCTTGGAAATGAGGGCAGTCTATTTATATTATTATTCATGTCCCTTATTTTGCTGTGATAACATATGCTGTGTTATAAAGGTTGCAATTTTATTTCATTGCAGGAGGGGAAAAGAAAAAAAAAAAAAAGAAAAATAACTTATAAGTTAAACTGAGAGAACTGGTTTAAACTTCTCTGCATTGCATGAAGGCATCCAAACATGTGAAAAAGCAACTTCTTGGAGAAGCACATCCTACACGAGTGTCACATTCCTGATTTTCTTTGGGCTGATGGGATAATCGGGACGCCTTTGAGGCCGCACCTAGGGGAGAGCAAAACCAGTGAGAGAGCTGGAAGAAATCCCAGAGAAGCAGTCCCACAAGGGGCCTCGGGAGGTTACCTGCCAACCCCTCAGCCCAGAGCATGACAGCAAAATGGAATTTATCACCAGCAGCCCACTCAAACTCCAAACACAAAGGAGAGCACGAGAGCAGAGCGAAACAAAAGCTCCACATGCACCATGCTGCTGCTGGCAGTGCTGGGAATTCATGATCTGCCTGAGAACTCCTTGTGGCCTCTGCAGCCTGTGTGATCCTAAGCAAAAGGTGATTTGGGGCGTTCCTCCTCTGGTTCTCTTAAAGGAACCTGCAAATGTTTCCTTTTAAAAATCTGTGTGTTTGCTTTTTGTACATTGCTGTAAAAAATCTGAATATTTCCTTTCCAAACCCATCAGAAATCACAGCACAGCAGCATTTCACGTGGCTGGAAGATCACTCTCAGTGTCTCAGTGTTTATCTTTTTTAAACTTCCCAAGACTGCCAGGATTCCCCTGCCACTGACTGCACTGTGGGATCAGAGCAGGGAAAATACTCAGCAGCCTTGGAAAGCTTCTCCTCCTTCATCTGAAACAAGGGCAGGTGCATCTCCAGCCCTAACTACTCCTGTGCTTTCACAAAATATCATTGCAGAGGAAAAGACAAGGAAAAATTCGCTCTCAAATGCATCTGAGTAACAAAAACTGTGGATTTTTAAATGTAGTAGCAACAGCTCCTCCCTGTAATTCCTCACCTGGTCTCAAGGCCTTGGAAATTAATGGAAATTTCACTGTTTTTCTCAGTGAAATGTTTTATCAAGGCAGACTTGGCTCTCTGACTATTGACCAATTTTCCTGAGGTTTGTTTCTGGAGCATTAATCATGCACAGTCTGTATTGCTCTGGTATTCTTCCAGTATTAAACATCTTCAATAATGCATTTGGTACATATACATTATTGAATAACAGATGGAGGCAAATGTTAGATAACAAATGTGGACAACACAGCTCTGGTATTTAATGAGCCCCAGCACCACTGTGGGATAAATTTAACCATCCTAGGAGCATTTCATGAGACAGCTGCCTTCTGTTTTAAACACAACTCTCTTTCTCCACCCTCCCATCCCTTCTTGTAGCCAGAACATGCTGCTGTTTTCTAAATTTACCCTTCTTTACTGTTTATTTTTGCACAGAGGAGAGGTGCTTTGGGAAGTAACAGCATTGCCTGGCTCTGTTCAAAGACCTTTTCCAACATCCCTCTGCTGCACTTGATTTCTTGCCCAAAGACCTCAGTGGTCTTGCCCAAAGACCTCAGTGTTAAGCAGAGGAGCTCTCTACTACCACCCCCACCAAAATAACAAATTTTCAAGTAGAATGGGAAAAAATCTGAAAAAAAAATCCAAAGGCAAGTTTTATGTTTGTGGAAGGGAAATATTCCCACATATTGTTGTCTGTGAGAATAAAGGATACAGAACCAGTAGCATAGTGAGTAACCAGAAGGTTTCAGAGGGGGCCCAAGAACACCTTGTCTCTAAAACTCCCTGAAACAGGTCATGGTTTGTATCCCATGTTTAGCAAGATACTGAGGTGAGAATATTTCCCAGAACTTGCTGGAGAAAAATTTTCTATTGCACCAGATTTGCCTAAGGAAAAAAAGACATAAATCAGAAAGTTCTCCCAGCAGTGTTGTGGAAAGAGAAAAATAAAACATTTCGGGGCAATGTGGGGGCAATGCTACAGGAGATTTAGGGAGATTTTGTCCCTGTGTCCCCTCAGGTGATTCCCCACCTGCAGAGCTGCCCCAGCCAGGGAGGAGCTGGAGCTGCTGCAGAGCCCAGAGGAGGCTCCAGGATGGGCAGAGGATGGAGCAGCTCTGCTGGCAGGAAAGGCTGGCACAGCTGGCATTGCTCACCTGCACAGGAGAAGCTTTGGGCTGAGCTCAGGGTGGCCTTGCAGGGCCTGGAGGAGCCCCAGGAAAGCTGGAGAGAGACAATTGCCAGGGGATGCAGGGACAGCACACAGGGAATGGCTCCCACTGATAGAAGGAAGGCCTATATTGGATATTAGGAAGGAATTGTTCCCTGTGATGGAAATGAGGGGCTGGGATGGAATTCCCAGAGCAGCTGGGGCTGCCCCTGGATTCCTGGCAGTGCCCAAGGCCAGGTTGGACACTGGGGCTTGGAACAGTGGAAGGTGTCCCTGCCATTGCAGGGGTGGAATTGGATGATTTTTTAGATCCCTTCCAACCCCAATAACTCTGATATTCTCTTTTAGGCTTGTAGATGATCCTGACCAGCAGGGAGCCAGAGGATGAGCAGCAGCTGGATCCAGGCAGCCCCATGAGAGCACTGGGGAAAGGAAAACCCCACCAGGGCTATTTTTCTTTTAAAATCCCATCCTCAGTAATGAACCATCCAGCCCAGTCATGGCACTTCTCCTCTCCACCAAAGCAGGACCTGAGCAGGGT
This sequence comes from Ammospiza caudacuta, assembly GCF_027887145.1. Lineage (NCBI taxonomy): Eukaryota > Metazoa > Chordata > Aves > Passeriformes > Passerellidae > Ammospiza > Ammospiza caudacuta. The sequence continues at coordinate 118,072,685 of NC_080594.1, forward strand.
TTGCTCCCAGTGATGTCCATGAGGGTTCACCCTTGCACTGCTGCATCTCTCACAGTTATTTGCTTTAGAGTTGCTTCTCCTTCAAGCTAACTGTGCTCTGGTGTCAATTAATGAATGATTTAATGAATTTCAATCAGCTCATGCTGTGTGCTGGCCCATTTTCTGGGAAGCTTTCTCTGAAGCAGCAGAGCCTTCCTGAGGTTGCGCTTCGCTGAAATGGAGGCTGCTGGCTGCTGGTCACTGACCTAAAACTCATTTTCTGAATGGAAGATTTCATACAACACATCACAAATAATAATGCAGAGGAGCAGGACCACAACAACCACTTCCTATTTATACCCTGACCTGCTGGAGATGCTGGAGCCCCTGCTTGGTTCTGATTCCAAAGTTGTTTCCTCTTTAGATTAATTCAGTGCTTTACTACTCCTGCCAGTCCTAGTCTGAGGAAAAAGGGCTTCATAACTCATTACACCCTACAGATTGAAGGGGAAAATCCCCATTTCCAGTGGCTTGTCCACAGCACAACATCACAGGAGTGAGTTCCTGAGGTGGCCACCCCATCAGGAAGGATGTGCTAACATCAGCATTTCTTTTACATAGTTTAAAATCTCTTTGTGCTGTCAGCTTGGCATCCAGTTAACCATGGATATCTGACAGTCACATGCTGTTGATTTATCATCTGCCTTGGGTGCCTTTTCACAGGGATTGCTGTAAAAGGATTGTAATACTGGGAAAAGCTTCACATAGTTTTGTTGGTTTGGTTGGGGAAACAGATGCAGCACAGATCTTTTCATCTCCTCCAGCTCTTCAGCCAGACAAAAAGGGAGCTAGCAACACATGGATGAATCAGAAGGTAAACTGAGTGTGTATCAGCTGCTCTCAGGGGTGAATCCTTCCATGATGCTTTGAATAGTGATCTTCAGTCAATGAAAGAAGGATTTCTGCTCTTACAAGCAGGTTTCAGTCACTTCTGCACCCTGTTTGATATGATGTGAATGATGAGCACATCTGGCCCTGTGGAACAGGACTCTCAGCACTGAGGGGAGGGATGGTAGATCCTCAGACACTGATGCTGAGATAAACTCAAGGCTTGCTACCAGCCAGCCAAGAAATATTCTAGCCCAACTGCATGAGAACAAAGTGCTGACATTAATGTGGCAGGAGGGCTCCCAAATGTGTCTGCATGCATCACACACTGGGCTGACAAAAACAGAACAAAGAATCAGGGGGGCAAAGCCACAGATTTCTGGTTCTGAAGGTTATTTCTCTCCCTGCCCTTACTTTTCAAATTTGATTCGAAATTCACTTCTTTCCCCCTTGTTTCTTCATGGGTTAATCCCACCCTTATGCCTTAACTCCTCCCCTTCTTCCACAGACATTTAGGAGAAAAAATCTGTAAACTGCCCCTGCCATTTCTTTATCTGTATCATCAATATTTATTGCTCTCAGAGGGGCAAAGCCACAGATTTCTGGTTCTGAAGGTTATTTCTCTCCCTGCCCTTAGTTTTCAATTTTGACTCGAAATCTGCTTCTTTTACAGGAAAACACCTACACCCATAAATTGTGGATACCCACAAAATAATTCAGACACATTATTACTTCAAGTAACAAACCAATTCCATTCTGTCAACTTTTTGGACCCTCAGCACATTTCCCTGCCCACCAATACAGCCTGGAAATTCCCCCTTGTTTCTTCATGGGTTAATCCCACCCTTATGCCTTAACTCCTCCCCTTCTCCCACAGATATTTAGGAGAAAAAAATCTGTAAACTTCCCCTGCCATTTCTTTATCTGTATCATCAATATTTATTGCTCTCTTAATCAAGATATGCTAACCAATGGATATCATAACATGACATATCTGCAGCCCATTTCATCAGCAGGGGTAAAATTGTTTGCTTTCATCGATTTATTTTTCTATTTATTGACCTTTTAATTCAATTTTGATAGCTTAATTTTTCTTTCCAACAACCCTCAGAGTCAGAGCAGTTCTATATGGGGCAATAAATGGAGCTGCAATTCATCATTCATTTCCTTCTCAGGATAAAACCACAAGCACAGCTAAATAATATTTCCAGTTTATAGAGTGTCATTTGGAGTAGTTAGGAAGAAAAATAGATCTTTCCCCATTAAGGGAGCCATGACTCACTCTGGATTGGGAAGGAGGAGTGAGGCTGTGGAAGACTCCTGGAGCTGTGCTGGAGTCACAGCAGGGATGGGCCCAGCCCATTGGAAATGACCATTCCCTCCCTCATGGAATGGGCTCCTGGTTTATCACAGAGACCTTCATGGCATATTAAATGAGCTCGTTATGGAGATTGTCCAATCCTGCAAGGTGCTCAGTCCTCAGAGCTCCTTCTGTGGGAATTTGGAGAACAGAGCTCCTGAGAGGTGGCACTGCCCCAAAATCTGCAGAATCTCAGGCAGGGGATGCCCCTTGTCGCAGACATCTTTTCATTAAAAATCATTCCTTTCTTTCTGGGAAGCTGGGAGGCCTCAGGAACAAAATGTAAACATTGATTGTCTGCTGCTGTGGAATGCAACAGGTGCATCTGGGATTGGTCTCATGTGGATGTTTGGAATTAATGGCCAAACACAGCACAGCTAGCTCTCTCTCTGTCCAAGCCACAAACCTTTGTTATTCATTCTTTTCTATTCTTAGCCAGCCTTCTGATGAGAACTTTTCCTTCTATTCTTTTAGTATAGTTTTAATGTAATATATATCATAAAATAATAAATCAAGCCTTCTGAAACATGGAGTCAGATCCTGGTCTCTTCCCTCATCCTAAGACCCCTGTGAACACCATCACACCCCCTCACTGCTCTTGGGCTTTGGAAGGGAATGAGGAACTTGGGTGGGGCAGGGAATGAGGAACTGTTCCCTGAGTGGATGTTGGTCCCTAAAAGCCATTTTTGTGGCAGTGGCAGCTCAGCCCTGGTACTGGGAGCAAGGATCACACTCACCCATCCCTGACAGGAACCACATCTGCAATTAAACAGAAGCCTGCACCTCTGCTCTCAGTTTGACCTTTTCTCAGTTAATATCATCACAATGAAGACCTTCCAGCACCTCTGACTGATGCTTCTGGCCTCTTCTTCCAGTGCCTGGTCATTTTTCCCTCAGCTCAACAATTTGCTTCATTACTCATCATTTTTTAAACGTCTCACACACTTCTGATTTTCCTCCCTTGTTCTTTGCCAAACCTTTCGTTCAGGTTGTGAATTGATCAGTGCAATTACTGGGCAGCATTTATCTTCTGTGGACGTTTTGCATTAGTTTCTGATTCAAAGAGTTTGAATGGCCAAAAGCTGAGCTCGGTGTTTTTCTGTTGTCACCCTGTGTGACACACACCAGAGACTTCAGGTTTGTACCCAGCTGGGTCTATGGGTAACAAATCCTGAGGAAGCAAAACCTTGATATGAAGGCTCCTTCAATCTCCCAAATCATTTAAAATTGTAACTTTTTACATCTGGAACAGAAGGGATCAGATTTGAAGCCCTTACCCTCAGAGACACAGGAATAGACAAGGTTTTACATCTTCAATCTGCATTTTTTCCATCAGTAGATGGACTTCCTGCTCCTCAGAGAGGCCTTGGATTTTCCCTCCTTCTTCTTGACCTCTAAAGAAGCACTGCAAGGACTTTTGCTCATTTTTCCTGATTACCCAGGTAGAGAGAAATAATTTATTGGAGTCCACCCCTTCCTAACCTCCTTCACTATGGAAAAAATCCTCACCTTTTCTTCCTCCTGTTGCTTTTTGGGTTTTTTACCCCCTGCTTCTCCCTAAAAGGCCCTAGAGAATAAAGATGAAAATCTTTGGGAATGTCTCCAGTAGTCAGGCAGGGAAAGCCAAGTGAGAATCACAACTTCCTGTGCTTGGAAGATGGCAGGAAGGCAGGTGGCTTCTGAACAATTTGTTTGGTTCAGCACTAGCCAGCAAACAGCAAAATGAGTGAGCATCTTATTTCACCTACTTGACAAGAAATATGATGAAAGAGCACTACAATGGTTATTAGGCAATGTATTGGCATCAGTGGTGATTGAACTTTATTGGAATATATCCAGAAACACCTTTTGTGAGAAAACCTGTATTATGCAGTTAACAGGGAAGGTTGTGAATGTAAAAGGAAAACACTTTTTGTCTGGGAAATATGCTGCTCAGTTTGCATTTGTTGCAATAAAATTAAATCACAGACTGCAAATCCACGATTTAGGGTAAAACTTCAGCAGCCTTTTATCAGCTCCTGCATGCACAAATGGGGCCATCACAATATACTTAACTATTTAGTGCAATACAACACAAACTGACAAATAGTTTGTCTTCACAAGCCAATTTTAGATTGCTAAATATTCCTCTAACAAATGGAAAATAGTTATAAATAATTTCCACCTCTCAATTCTCTCTTGGTGTTTTTCAAGAATGTGTGTGCAGCTCTTGATGCAGGTAGAAGCCACTGTGACAGAGTTTTTGTAGAACTGGTTTAAAAATCATAAATATTTCAATGTTATGCGGTGTTCCTGTGATGGATTCAAAGTTTCCCTGGCCACTTGAACTCCTAGGCCACCTAACCCAGGATTTCATGTGGAGGATGCTCCTTTCATGTCACAGTTTCAATCAGGACAGTGAAGAGAAGCTTCCATGCATGTGGCACGTGGTGTCTGCTCTGACAACCTGTAAAGGTTGTGCTGAGCACCCTGGGCACATTTAAGGGCAGGATATTGATCCCAGAGGTGTCTGGATGTGGCGACATGATTCAGGGGTGATGATGGTGGTGATGGTTGATGATGGGCCTGGATGATCTGGAGGTCTCTGCCAGCCTTGGTGCCTCTGGGACTTGATGGTTCTGGGATCCCTTTGGGCATTTCCCAGTGCCTGGGTGCTCACTGATGGTTCATGGGCACTGGTTGGGCACTGTGGTGGCATTAAGGCATTTAGTGACATCTGAAAGGCACCAAATTTGGGTGTTCTCAGGCAGCTCCATCCACTGTGAGCACCATAATGTTGTGAGTGGGGAGCATCAGGGTTCACTGTCCTGATTCAAACTGAGACATGAAAGGTGCAGCCTCCACATGAAATCCTGGGTTAGGTGGCCCAGGAGATCAAGTGGCCAGGGAAACTTTGAATCCATCACAGGAACACAGCATAAAATTGAAATATTTATGATTTTCAAACCAGTTGTCCCTGGACAATATAAAAACTGTCACAGTGGCTTCTACCTGCATCAAGAGCTGCACACACATTCTTGAAAAACACCAAGAGAGAATCAAGAGGTGAAAATTATTTATAACTATTTTTCATGTGTTAGAGGAATACTTAGCAATCTAAAAATGGCTTGGTGAAGACAAAAATTTTTCAGTTTTGAACAGGGCTTCTCAGTATATTGTGATGGCTTCTCAGTATATTGTGATGCAGGAGCTGATAAAAGCCCCATAATTCTGTTCACAACCATTCACAACCACAAACTCTGTCTGAAAGTGTTGCTTGGAGTTACAGATCCACACTGATGCCTCCACTGTTTTGTGCAGACTTTTCAGCTTTCCTTTAAAACTATTTTGTTTGACAAGTAATTCATGTCAACCATCATAACTAGCAGGCACAAATGCATCAGTGTCATTGCTGTTATTTTGTACTGGTATTATGTGATCATTGTTTTAATTGTTGATTGAGTGCTTCCTAAATTTCATTGTGTGCCAAGAGAAGTTGACACACTCTGCTGTGATTTATGTGCAGTGTCATCCCCAAGACAGATTTGTGCATTGTACATGTTGAAGCAGCTCTTCAGAAATAAATGAGTTATCACTGTGTTGAGGAGTGAACTCAGTACCACATCACCACCACTCTCTCAAGAGAATATTGGCAAAAAAAAAAAAACATCCTGGAGGTGCTAAATGGATTTTATAAAATTATGGCATAAATTTTATGGCATAAATTAAGGTTCACATTGCTCTTGTGCAGGAAGCTAAGAGAGAGCAGCACCAGCCTTCAGAATGAGGTCACTGAGAATGGAACCAGTGGAGGAGCAAACACTGAGCTCTTCTTTTTGCATTTTATCCACATGGAAAAGGGGCAAAGCTCTGGGGGCACTGGGTGTTGGGTGTTTGCTGTCTCTCCTGAGATAACAAAGATTTCAAGATCAATGTAAAGTTCCTGATTGAAGCAACTTCTAGAATATTGGAAAATACAGTCAAGAAATGATCCAGAGAAAATTCACATTTATTTACTCTCTCTACACTGGATTTTGTTTGCAGAGGAACCTCAAACCTCACCTTCACAGTGCCTCCATCTTATTTTCACATTTCCTTCAAGTCTGAAGGAAAATGCAGTCAAGAATGCTGAGGGGACATTCCACTTACCCAATTACAGCTGTAATTGACTTCTAATTGTCTACCTGCCCAAAATCTGTTTGGCTCTTGCACAATACACACTCTGTGAAAAAGCAAAAAAAAAATAAAGGTCGAGATATTCAAGAAATCAGCATTACCTTTGGTACAGAACTGATGTGCAAATTGTCATCAGGGCCAGCAAACTTGGAAAACACTGGGGGAAGAGAGGAAAGTCCTGCAAAAAGAATATAAAATATTAATGTTACTCAGTGTCCATCATGGCAGGAAACACAATGGCTAATATTAATTATTAATTAATAATATTAATGATTAATATTGTGAGCAAAACTAAGGTTAATATTTTGGGCTAACATGGCCGGATTTTTGTACTGAGGGAGTTTGCAGGGGTGATTTCTGTGAGGTGACCAGGAGCTGTGACATTGGTGGCACCTCTGCCATAACTTATTTAAGGAAAGGTAAAAACCCCAGCACAGAAAGACCTGGGAAAGAGGAGAGAGAAAAGGAAACAGTCCTGGAGACACCTAGATCAGTGGAGAAGGGAGGTGATGTGGACTCAATTTGTCCAGATCCACTTAATTTCCCTTTTAATTTTTATAACTGCTGCATTTTATAGTACTACAAAATCTTTCCCCTGTACTTATTTCTTCACCACTTATTTGTCAGAGAGGAAAGGATGTGTGCCTGGATAATAGACTCTGCACAATAATTTTGTGCCATTAAGTGTTTGATTAAATGTTTTGAGAATAACGTGGTTAAAAATGCAAGTGGTGGGCAATGATTTGGTGGAGATTTACATTTGCTTTTGAAGAGTCTTTGTGATTAAGGACAAGAGTTTATAATGCTAACTTAGTCATTTATCAGTAAAATAATAGTTCACTAACTGCCTTTATTCCTTCTTTCTTCTCTTTCTTTCCTTTTTCTTATTTTAATTTTTTTTTCTTTTGTGTGTGTGTGTGTTGGCAGTGGTAACTTTTCTTTTATTTTCACAGGCCAACTGCAAAATATTGCCTAAATTGCTGCTTGTATGAAAATCCAGTCCTCCCACTTCTGGCCCCAGAAGACAATTAGAAGAACAAAGGCATTTAAAAAAAAAACTAACGCAGGACTAAATCTAAATTCAATTGCAAAGAACTTGGGTGTTTCCACAATATTTTTGGAGGATCTTCGTCTAAAACATCAAAAATGTTCTGGAGAGGTCCAGAAAAAGCACAAGTCCTTCACTAAATATTGTGAAAGCTCATAATTTTAATTGTCTGACCTGTTGTCCAACAGGCCCACGTTGAGAAGCAATTTAACAATCTGTGATTCACCTGAGCTGTGCTCTGTGTTCCACAGTTCCTCTGGAATGTATCCCAGATTTTCACTGCCACTCCTCTGCCTGTCTTCCAAACCACCTTCTTTCTTCTTCTCAGCTGAAACTTTTCTAGAAAACAAAAAGGTGTCATTTGAAGTTCTTCAAGGTGGGAGAACTCTTAGGTAGCAGACTAGAAAGAAGTAAATGTCTCACATCCCAAAAAATGGTATTTTTACACCTAAAAAAATATAAAAAATTTTACACCTAAATTTTTTACACCTAAAATTTTTACACCTAAATTTTTTACACCTAAAATTTTTGCACCTAATTTTTTTTTAGGTGTAAAACATATTCCAAGCAATTAGCATGGAGGTATTGCCCATGGAATTCTGTTTGGAAAGTTTCCATCAGCTGCAATGTCAATGGAAATAAAGCAACCTTCCAAAAGTGTGCCAGATCCATAGGTTTTGCAGAAAATTAATTATGATCTCTGATTGTGAATTGTAGGATATTTATGTGCCCAATAGTGGACCACCAGCCAGGTCAGTTATGACAGCTGATCATTTTGGTGCCCAGCTGCAAACACAAACCCAAAGCATGTCCTCTCACATCCCCACAGTCAGGGATCCATCTGTGCACTCTGAAGTTAATCTTTCACTCTGAAATTTACCTTACATGAGAGAGAAACTCCTTGGTTAAAGTTACACATCTCTGAATTTGCAGAATGCTGCCCTCACAGCTGCACAGAGAGAATTTGGGTGCTTTTTCACCCAAAAATCTGATGCCAGAAGAGATGCTACTATTGATCTGTTGCTACCATGGACCCATCTCCAGGACACTCCCAGGTCCACTTCTGCCTGGGTTTGAGGTGTGGCAAACACAAATCCACCATGGAAAACCAGGAATTTTTGGCGGGAAGGGATGTTGGTGACGTTTGTGGAAAATGTTGCATTCTTTGTACAAAAGTTGTAGTGAGGGTCGGGCTCTGCTGCCAGGGAACAGGGACAGGAGCAGAGGGAGCGGCCTCAGGCTGGGCCAGGGCAGGCTCAGCTGGGACAGCAGCAGCAATTTGCCCATGGAAAGGGAGCTCAGGCCTTGGCAGGGGCTGCCCAGGGAGCTTTGCAGTGCCCATCCCTGCAGGTGTGCCCTGGAGGTGGCACTGAGTGCTCTGGGCTGGGCACAAGGTGGGGACCAGGCACAGCTTGGCCTCAGTGACCTTGCAGAGCTTTCCCAACCTCAATGATTCCATTATTCTGTAGTTCTCCTTCTTTTCTATTTAGTAGGAATCACTTTGCAGACCCCCAGAGCTTCAGAGGGGTGTCACTAATGCACACACACAAATCTGGTGATTCAGCTCTCAGCTATGGGGCTTTTTTAGGAGATGAACAGGCTGGACACCACTAAGAGCCCTGCCATGGTTGCTAGAAGACAAAAGCAAATGTTTAGGGCTACCACCCCTACATGTTACATGACACTGTGCTGTCACTTTTATCTGAGCCTTAGATCCCAACAAACTCAGTGGAGTAGCCAAATAAAAAGCAGCTACCAAAAAAAAAAATTAAAAAAGAAAAGGTGTGTGGGAGGCATAGGAAGATAGCCAGCCAAGTTAAAAATAAAGGTGAGAAATAAACCAGTGTATGTTTGGTCTCACTACTTCTTTGCTACCACAGCAATGCAGCTTCCAAAATCTGGACAAGCATCATTCTTTTTCTTCAGGGAAGTTCCCCCCCAAGGGAAAAAACACTGAGCCTACAAAATCTGTGATTGTTAATAATCCTTCCTGTGATTTCAGGGTCATTGTTTTTCAAACTTTGAAATCAACACTGAATCTTCAAGTCCAAACTGGGCCTCAGAGCCTGAACTTTAAAGTATAAGCAAGGTTTGTGAACACAGCGAGACAACTCATCTTTAATGGAGAAATAATAACTTTGTAGTATTGTGAGCTAAAACCACGTTTCTGCCATGAAGGTAAAATTCTTTCTGCCCACATCAGGTGCAAAAACACAAGGGGAAAGAAAGGTTATGCCCTGTTCTGGACCTGTTCAGGTTGTCTGAAGGAAGCACTGCACATCCACAGCAGCAAGGCAGGGTCTGGCAAGGACACAGACCCCACTGCGGGGCAGGTCCTTCCCTTCATGTTTAACTGGTTTTGCCTTTGTAGGGTTGATCCTTGTGGAAGTTTTTGGGGTTCTGAACTAAGCCAGAATCCAAGCAATCCCTGCTGATTTAGTCCTGCCCTATTTATGGAGCTGCACTTGGCAAAATGATGAATTTAGCCCCACAAAGTAAGAAATCACAAAGTTTACACGTATGGCATGGCATAATAAGCATCATTTCCTCGGGAGAAAACTGAGGGTATCTAATTTCCTTACTTTGTTTCCCATCAATAAAGTGCTTTAAAAATGGAAATCTGTCAACAGACCTGCACAGACTTTCCCCACAAGAGGCTGCTAATGAAACTGGGAATTGCTGACGTGCCAGGCAGCGGGGTGGAACATTCTGCAAACTCATTAAGGGACGGGGACTTAAACCCCCACAGGCGTAGGCAGGGAATGAATTCACAATGCTGCCTAAATATAAATAATAATATTAATAACCCCACTGCCACGGCTGTCACAGCTGCTGATAAAAGGGATCTTAATGCTGAGAGCCACCAGTTAATGATTTCTAAAGTTTTCCATCTCAGTGCAATAATAGAACAACTTTGTACTGAAATACATCTGAAAATCAGTGTATGAGGTGCTGATACTCATGGGGCAGCTTTATAAATTTTAATAGATTATTATTATATTATATTATATTATATTATATTATATTATATTATATATTAATTATTATTATATAATAGCTTGGGCTGGAAGAAACCTTAAAGATCATCTTGTTCCGAGCAGTTTTATTAATTTTTTAATTAAAAATCCATGGGACAGTTTTATTAACTTTTTTGCATTCTTAAAACATTATATTATATTATATTATATTATATTATATTATATTATATTATATTATATTATATTATATTATATTATATTATATTATATTATATTATATTTTTATTATTATAAAATAGCGTGGCTTGGAAGAAACCTTAAAGATTATCTCACTCCAAGCCCCTGCTGTAGGCATGGACACCTTCCACTATCCCAGGCTGCTCCAAGGAACACCCCCAGGGATGGAGAGTCACATCATCCCTGGACAACCTGTCCCAGTCAAGAATTTCTTAATATGTAATATATAATGTAATCATACTATAAATTATACATATTTTATTTTTACATTACATCTTTATAGATTATTTTTATTTTATAATATGTATTTTATATATTTATATAGAAACTATATATGTTATTTATTTATTATTTATAAAATACTAATTATTTATAATATTGTTTATTTATTTAAATTATTCTCTATTGTTCATAAAATATAAATGTATATTTTATGTAATAATAAATATATTTATAAAATAAATATATTTTATATAATACATTTATATATTATATTATATTATATTATATTATATTATATTATATTATATTATATTATATTATATCATATCATATCATATCATATCATATCATATTATATTATATTATATTATATTATATTATATTATATTATATTATATTATATGTATTATATGTATTATATTTATTATATTATATTTATTATTATATGAAATATAGTTTATATATACAAATATATAATTATTAATTTAATATATATGATATGATATGATATATGTTATATTTAATATATATGTAATAGATATTCATATATTATATTTAATTTCTTCCTCTTAATATCTAATCCAAACCTTCCCTATATATACTATGTAATATATAATATAATATAATATAATATAATATAATATAATATAATATAATATAATATAATATAATATAATATATAATATATAATATAATATAATATAATATAATATAATATAATATAATATAATATAATATAATATAATATAATATATATAATTATATATACAAATATTTAATTATATATAATATATAATTATATATTATATCTAGAACTAATATATATACATACATATAATATATGTATTCATATATAATATTTAATTTCTTCCTTTTCCGAAACCTGCCCTGTGAACCCTTTTTTCCCCGGTTACCGGTGCAATTTGCCGGCCGCTCCCGGCTCCCGGCGCGCTGCCGGCCGGTGTGGCAGCGCCACCCTGTGGCGGCGGCGGCAATCGCCGGCCGGGCTCGGCTCCGGTCCCGCCATCCCCCGTCCGTGCCTTCCCCGGCACACCCGGGGCACAGCCGGCTCCAGGGATCCGCTTTGTCCTTCAGCTTTAACAGAGCTGGCATCTGAGCCGCATCAGCGCTTTGGGGCTTCCGAGGGGTGTTCAGCGCTGTGGGATCGGAGTTCACTGCCTGCTGAGAGCCTGGGGCTCTCCCTTCATCCCTAAATCAGTGCCATTCCCGGGATGCTGTCCCCATCCCTAAGTCAGTGCCATCCCTGGATGGCATCCCCCATCCCTGAGTCAGTGTCTGTCACAGACATCTTTCATGAAAAATCTTTTTTTTTTTAGGATTTTTTCTCCTGAGAAGCTGGGAGGCCTCAGGAACAAAATGTAAACAATGATTGTCTGCTGCTGTGGGATGCAACAGGTGCATCTGGGATTGGTCTATGTGGTTGTTTCTAATTAATGGCCAATCACAGTCAGCTGGCTCAGACTCTCTGTCCGAGACACAACCTTTTGTTATCATTCTTTTTTTTTCTATTCTTAGCTAGCTTTCTGATGAAATCTATTCTTTTAGTATAGTTTTAATATAATATATATCATAAAATAATAAATCAGCCTTCTGAAACATGGAGTCAGATCCTTGTCTCTTCCCTCATCCTAAGGCCCTGTGAACACTGTCACAAGATCCTTCCCTGGATGCTGTCCCCCATCTCTGATTCAATCCCCTTCCCTGGATGCTGTCCCCCATCTCTAATTCAATCCCTTTCCCTGGATGCTGTCCCCCATCTCTAATTCAATCCCTTTCCCTGGATGCTGTCCCCCATCTCTAATTCAATCCCCTTCCCTGGATGCTGTCCCCCATCTCTAATTCAATCCCTTTCCCTGGATGCTGTTCCCCATCCCTGACCTGTCCCACAAGCTCACACAGCCCAGGAGTTCTGCGATGATGGATGCCAGGACAAGGACACTGGCACGTCCCTCTTGCCACCCTGCAGCAACCTCAAAGAATCCAGCAAACACACCAAGAATTTTTCATCATCTGTCTTACCTTATTTCATTTTGATAAGTAGATCCTAAAAATGAAAAAAAAAAAAAAAAAGATGTGTTTAAAATGCAGGAAATTCAAATTTAAAACTTCTATGAGTTCTCTAAGAGCATGACTTGAGTTCCAGCTACCACAGGAGCATCTCTCCACCCTGTCTGCAAAATTGGGCAGCCCTGTAGAGCATCTAATGTGGAAACTGGAATTAGGCACACAGCACTGAAAATATTCTTCAATAAATAACCTTTAAATGTCTTTAAAAGTCAAAACTCCCAAAAAACATGACCCCCCCCGGGAGTTAATGTGAAAGGCTGACTGGAATAAATTCATGAGAGAAACATGATGGTGAAATTAAGGAGGATCTTAAACAGGTCATGGCTAAGAGCAGGATCTGCCTGCTCAGTCTTCTGCTTACAGAAGTAAAATTAAAATTTGTGCAGCATCAGAGCTGACACAAGTAGATTTATGTCTTACCAAAACCCCTTTTTAATGTTTAGCCCAGCTGTGAGGGTTCACTCACCTCTCCTCTTCAGGCAGCAGCGCACAGCGACCACAACAATAACGACCAGGAGAACAATGCCAAGGAATGAGAGCACAACTGCAAGCACAATAACCCACGTGCTCGTGTTGTCTTCACTGTAATAATTTTCTGTTAAATTAAATGGAGAAACATTGGACTATCAGACCCTCACAACACCCTTTTCAGCATGTTTGCCTTGTCTGGGAGATGCTATTAAATGTTTGGTGAGTATTTAACAAGGAGACTCTGTTTTCCAAATGACAGACTCTGTTTCTATGGATGGCACCCAAGAATTTAAAATATTCCTGAATTCAAATCCTTTATTGTGGTTGTAGTTTCTCCCACTGCTTCTTCTTGTCTGAAGAGCACAGGATTGCAAACATCAAACTTAACTTTATTTTATAATTATGCTGGGCATCCCAGAGTCCTTTGGAGACATTTGGGGAAAGGCGTTAAGATTCAGTTTAGGTGTTCATACTGCAAATATTGAATGTCTTACCTGGCTGCTCTTGTCAGTGGAGAGAAAACAGGTATTTTGGGTTGCAATTAATTTGATCAATTGTGTATGTGTCCCTTTTAATAAGGTGAACTGCTTTGAAAAAAATGTCCATTTCTCCCCACAAACCACAGCAAGAGTTGTAGAGGATTAGAACAGTTGGTGATCTCTAGCCTGGAAAAATGATTTTCTAATCCACTCCATTTTGGGATTTCTCTCAATGATTTCAACAAGTGTTTGATTTTGGGATGTGCTTGGTGGGACTCCTGTTCCTCACTTAAAGAGCACCAAAGAGCAAAACCAGTGAAGAACACACAGCTACTGGCCCATCTTCTCTACAGCATGCTCACATTTAACTGATTCCTTCATCTTTGCTGTAATCTACAGGGCTAAATGAGGGGATTTAAGGATAATTCAGTGTCTTGCTGAAATCAGCTGCTATGACCAAACAGAGCTCCCACATGCACAGAATTTTAAAAACATCTTGCATTTAGAATTAGAGAATCATGGAATGGTTTGGTTTGGAAGAGACCTCAAAGATCACTGAGTTCCACCCCCTGCCATGGGCAGGTTCCACCATTCCAGGTTTATTCAGTTCCTGGCCTTGGACACTTCCAGGGCTGGGGAATATTTCTCAGGCAGCTGGATGTACAAGGAAGATGCCAGTTCTGCTTGTCACATCATCCTGCCCCTTGGTTTGACCAAATATTCCAGAAGCACCTCAAATTTGGGTTCCCTTTGGAAAGCAGCCCCAAAACACTTTTGGCAGTTTAGAAACAATCTTCCAATCCAAATTACAGGTGTGAGGCATGTGCAGATTTGGCACAGTCCTGTCCCATGGGTCTGTGATTGCCTTTTCCTCGTTTGAGGTCCCAATTAACAACTCCATGGGCACACAGCTTCTGGAAAAGGCACCACAGGAATGAGGGGGACTGGGAGCTGCTCAAGGTCAGGGCAATTGATGAAATTCCCTGATGTGGGAACCAGGTTTACCTGTGGCAGGGAATAAACTAAATCCTTTCAAACTAAATCCTTTTGAATTTTCCTGGGTGTGTGTTTGGGGTTTGGAGGTTTCAAACTCAAAAGATACAGAACCAAAACCTCCTACAAAGCTTGAACCTCTGCCAGGAACCTGCATTCTCCAAAGCTCAGGTCACTATCATTAAGCAATTTGTTTCAGTCCTCTCTAATCCTAATGCTCAACCAGCATGTTTGGAATTTCTTCTATTAGGATAAAAAACAAGCACTCAGTTTTATTGGGGAAAAAAAATCACAGGATTTACTGCTGAAAATTAGCAATAAATCCTGCAGGCTGCCATCAATTGGTGATAAACTTGTTCATAGTATTTTTATCTAGAAGTACTGCAACAGATATCTACATCTTAGTACTTTTTGTTCCATAGAGGTGCCATGGGGGTTTCAAGCTGACTAAAATATGAATTACATCTATTTAGCTAGAGGGGAAAGCTTAACCCTGGTGAGAAGGGAGGGGATAAACACACCTGCACCAGCCACACCAAGGTGTTTCACTCCCTGCCAGGGTCAGGTTATCTCCAAGAGATTTATGGAGCTGAAGCCACAAGGAGAGGGAACGACACAAACACTCTCGGAGGTTCAGCATTTTTGTGTCTCTGCAGTTTTGGAGGGTGCAGAAAGAAGCTGGAGCTGGGTGTGGATGAGGAGCTGCCAGGTGAACACACAAACAGGGCAGCACAAAGGGGTGAAGGAGTTAAATCCCTTTGAGTCCTTAGGAAATGCAAACCAAGCTCCATGGAGTGTTCAGTGTGGACAGAGCCACTTCCTCATTCCACAGGGCCCATCCTCTGCTGCCATCCCGACCTCTGGCTCCTCCCTAAGTTGTCCAAACATTGACAAAGTGTTTGCAGAAAAGGGGATTTTCCGAGGCAGTGAGGAATGAGAGACTGGAAAAACCTGCACGTGTCTCCTTGGACACTTTGGAGCTTTCTGGTTGAGCCCAAAAGCAAAGGACATCCAAAGGCTCATGGGAGACCCCCTGCTCTCAACTTCTGCAGGTCAAAAAGCCTGCAGGAATTCACCACCAAAGCCAAAGACAGCTTGGACCCAGCTAAGGAGCTGCCCCATGGATCCCATTCCAAGTAGCAGCTCTGTGAATGCATCTCCTGGGATAACTCTGTAGGAGTTGCCAAATTTCAGGCACAGCCAAAAACCCCTGTAGGAATAGTGAATGACATGAAAATGCATCACTTTGCATGGAAAGACTGACCCAGAGGTGCAGGAAGGTGGGACATTCCCTCCCCAGGGGCTGGAGAAGGATCAGGTTTTCTGTAGTTCTTGTATTGCTTGAGAGAAACAAGGAATTTGATTCCCCCAGCTTTTAAGGGGAAAATTTGAGTAGTTTTGGGAAGGATTTCTTACATGTTTGAAGCTGGTTGTGCTCTTTCCCAAGAGCCAGCTAAGGCTGAGCCCATGTATGAAAACTGGGACAAGCTCTTAGATTTTGAGTGTGATGTGTACATTATATACCTTCCTGTGTCACAAATCCCATGCTTTTATTTCATCCCAATCATTTAAAGACTTCAGATTCTCCTCTCCTGTCAAATTTTGAGTGCCTGCTGCTGCTGCTGCTGCACAATGGTATTTCCAAAGAGAAATGAATGATGGTCCTGTACAATCACAAATTATACACTAATAGTGCTTCATGACATCTGTTTTTCTCCTCTTCTGATTTGCAGGGAGTAGCTACGGAAACATCACAAATGAGTGGGCAGGGGAATTTATTAATTTCCTCAGGATAGTCCTGTTTTGCTTAGTCAGTAATTAAGATCAATGTGACTACAAAAGGCCATATTAAGGATGGTAAAATCACCTTTTCCAACTGCATTACCAAGCAAACACTTCTGAAAAAGGCCTGCTAATAATGATTCATACAGAAAACAAAGGGCACAGCCACTCAATCTTCTCAGTTGTTTATGTGTCAAAATGTCTGTACCAAACCCCTCATTGATACCCTGTAAGGATGTTTTGTGTGTGCCTTGTTCACCCATTGCAGAAGAAGAATCAGTTCATCAAGAGAAGCTGTCAGCATGATTACAACCTTAGCAAAAATATTTAGAGTTATCAAAGGCCTTGCTAACTGCTCTGAAGAGATTTGCATGACATCCCAACTTGGATTAAAGCAACGTTGAATTTCTTTAAGTGAAAGCCAGTAAAAAGCAACCTAATGCACTGCCCAAAAAATTCCATGTATGTTAGGACAGAATTTATTCTGGGTTGTGTGCAGAAACCGGGAGGGTTTTTTTTTCCCAAATCAGGGGTAAAACTGGTATTGGATATTCCAGAGAACAATTTCACACAAGGGTTTGGCTTTGTAAGAAATTAATTTAATATGGCTGGCATGCTCTGATCAAGGGTATTTAACATCTAAATTCCTTGGGTGTTTTCCTGGTCAAGGAGCAAAGGCTGGTTTTCCTAGCAGTGAATCCGCAGGAGTCAGAGGCAGAGATATTTGTCAGAGGCTTTGTCCTGCTCAGTCCTACCTTGGGCTTCATCGTTCATTAGACTGCTAAAAGCTCATTTAACCCTACCTGTACATCATGCTGTGACTCCTGGCCCCGAATCCCACACCCCAGAGGATTTCACTGGCAAATAAACAACTTTCTAAAGCAAAACCAACCAGAACAAAACGCACAGCCCTGAGCACAGGACCGGGAAAAGCACAACAAACATTCACTTACCCGTGGCAGAGTTGTCAAAAATAAGAGTTACAGATGCATTCTGAGGGCTGGGGAGTGCTTCTATGTCAGCTAAACAAGTCAAAACCTCCGTGTCCCTCGGAGTCAGAGTTAAGGTGCTCAGGGCATTGTGGAGGCCATGAGATCCTGGGCTTTGCTGGGTGACATAGCTCGACTTATCAACCCAAGAGTCATTTGTCATCCAGGCAATGTCTGGAGCTGGAGCCCATCCTAAGGCTTCACAAACAATCTCAATTGTTTGGTTGTCTTTTACTGTTAAGGTGCTATTTTTGATGAGTAAAGATCCATTAACTGTGGGAGGGAAAAGATGTTTTTGTTCCTTCAGAACGTTTCGCTGCATTGCTTTCCTGCTGGTGGTTTTTAAATCTTATCTCGCTACCCAGAAATAGCTATGCCTTGAGATATGAAGTGGAAAACAATTATTAATACAGATACACCACATGCATGATGGAAACATGCAGATATTTCAGCTACACTGGCCCATTACCCAATAGGCTAAAGCACAAGTCTCAACTTTCAGTACCTTTCCAATAAAAAGCAGGAAATTGCACTTTTTGGACATCTTGACACATATCCAGCTGGAGGACAACACAGTGAAATAACAGTGTTGTTCTCTGAGTTTTAAATATGCTCAGGTCATATAAGAAGAGGTTTACAGGTGGGTGATGAGATCAACACTGCACCAAGTCCCTCCTTGACAAATGGATGGTGCCTGGTGGTGACATCCTGCTTTCCTGGCTGCAGGATGATAAGGAATAAGAGACGGAGCAGGAAAAAACAGGGGCAGTTAAAACCTCTGTTATTGGCACTCTGCATGTGACTCAAACCCAATCAGTAAAATGAGGATGAGGAGGGCAGGAGGCCAAGGATGGGAAATGGGAGCATTGTGCTTCTTCCCAGGGATAACCTGAGCAATTCTTCAGAGGATTCCCTGAAGTGCAGCACAATAAAACAGCTTTTTGCTGGTGGCTGTGATGCTTCAGGTTTGAGCTTTTCTGTTTTTCAGATTTTGTGCTGCTTCAGTGTGTGGCTCTGGGTTCACATTATGGGATGGTGAGCTCTGTGCACAGAGCAGGGATACAAAACAATTCCTGCTCCAGCTGGGCACCAAGGACAAATGACCCAAATCTCAGCCCAGGAGCACAAACACCGTGGGCTGGAGAGAGAAAAACAAGCAGGGTGGGACTGCAGGGCTAAAGCTGCAATGGGACAATGAACTGCAAGGTGCAAATGGAGCAGAACTGATCCCAGGGACAGAGCCCGTGCCCGGCCGTGCATTTTGGGGCCATTTTGGTTCATCCTGGGTGCAGCCCTGGCTGGGCTCTTGTGCTGCCCAAGGTGCATCCATTTTCATAAATCCCTGCTTTATTCTGTAGCTCTGTTCTAGGTCAGCCTTCCCAGGGCATCAGCCATACACACCTTGAACAGAGAGGAAGGCAAAGTTGTTCTCACTGGGCTGCTGGATGCTGCACTCGATCCTGCCAGAGTCACTCAGCTGGGTGTTGTGGATGATCAGCTCCGAGGTGAACTCATCCCCAGTGCTGTAGTTCCTGGAGGTGAAGCGTTCTGTGGTCTCCACAGAGCCCTGGGAGCTGAGCACAGTGAGCACAGGGCTGCCCTGGAAGAGCCAGATGATGACTTTCCATCCTGCAGACACCGTGCAGTTGAACCTGGCCTCAGAGCCAGCCAGCACCGTGGCGTTCTCAGGGCCTTTTGTGATGGAGTAACAAAAGCCCAGACCTGTGAGGGAGCCAAAATCAGTCCATAAATACATTTACAACACCAGCAGAGGTGGTTGGATAGTGTAAAACATCTTAACTAGTTCAGAGATGGAGGTGTGCAATCTATTCTTTCAGATTTTTAGATTAAGTGCTTTTCTTTAAAAATGCCTTTAATTATTTTGTCTCTCCTTTTCCCACTCCAAAATCACCTGTTTCTCTTAAATAATTCACTGACTACTATTTTACCGACAGAAAAATCCCATTTTAACTAGGAAAATACATGAGTTGCCTACACTTTAAATAATTAAAGGAGTGTGTAACCAGTCCCTTTTCCATATCTTGCCACTGATTTTTTGCAGCCCCATCAGTGCTCTTTCCCCTGTTCCTCAATCATTCATCACACACATTGTCATGTATTTCTTCTAAAGCCTTCCTAAAGGCTTTCTGTTATCCAAGGTGTGCTTGAACTCATTAGTTTTAACTCCTTGAAAGGCAGTGTGAATTTTGGCCAATATTTTTTCAGAGCTGAAAGCTCCCAACAAAGTCACTTTGTTTTCCTTTCCTCCTCACAGACCCAGAGCCTCCCATTGCCAACTCCCCCAGTTGCACAGGAATATTTTGAGTCCAAGCATGGACATTTCCCTCCTGCCAGGGGGATCTGCTCCCCAAGGGAATATTCCTGCTGTGGTGCCCCAGTGCTTCCAGCTGAGCCCTGCACCATGACAGCAATTAGACACTGCAGCCCATGGCAGCCTAATTAAAACCCCATGCCAGCCAATTTGGCCTGAGAATAAGTGCTCAGTTATGTTCCAGGAGAAAGGAAGCCTGAAATGGTCGTCACTCCCTTGCTAAGAGTATTCAGGGCAATGAAGTAATTTTTAAGGGTTTTGTTCACACCAGGTTGGTTTTTAGGTAGTTTGTTCATTAATGGATTAGCTATAAATTATAGAAAAAAAATTCCTTTCAGTCAGCAGCTGATGTGAGAAGGACACACTGTATTTTTCACACAACAGGGGTGTTTGGAGTTTACTTAAATACAACCAGAGCCCAGACTCAGTGAGGACATTGCAACCAGTGCCTCAGTGAGCTGCTCCCAGGACTGGGGTCTGGAACCTCATTGCTCCATTGCCCAGAGCCTTCTGCAGTTCCCAGCTGTCACTGTGATATTTTCTGAAAAATCCCTTTGCCAGGATTTCTTCTCCTGGGAAGATGAAAAGCCTCAGCTTCTCCATGTTTTACTGCTCTGGAATGTGGTCGGGAGATTGTTTATCCAAACATGTGAATTGTTTTTAATTAATGACCAATCACCATCACCTGCGTCAGACTCTGAGGAGTCAGTCACAAGATTTTATTATTCATTTTTGTTAAGCCTTTGGATGTATCCTTTCTCTTTCTTTAGTATAGTTTTATTATAGTATTAATATCATATCATATCCTTTTATATTTATATATAAATATAATTATATTTTAAAATATATTTTATATAAAACATCATAAATTTTATATAATATAAATTATATTTTATTATAGAATATATATTATGATATAATATATTTTATATAATATAAATTATATTTTATTATAAAATATTATATATATGATAAAATATATACTATATTTATAATATATAATATATTTATAATATATAATATATTATATAATATGATATAATATAATATAATATGATATGATATAATATAATATGATATGATATAATATAATATGATATGATATAATATGATATAATATGATATGATATAGTATGATATAATATGATATGATATAGTATGATATAGTACGATATAGTACGATATAGTACGATATAGTACGATATAGTATGATATAATATAATATAATATAATATAATATAATATAATATAATATAATATAATATAATATAATATAATATAATATAATATAATATATCAGCCTTCTGAGAACATGGAGTCAGATTCTCATCTCTCACCTCGTCCTGGGGACCCTCACAAACACCACACCCAGCCCACATTTAAGCCCTGTACATCCAACCAGGCTGGTGCCAGGGATTGTTCTTTAATATAAATAGCTCCTCTCTTTCCTCCCACCTGCTGCAGGCATTTTCAGACTTCTTTGTTTTGCAGGATTTTGCAAACCTCGCTCTCCCTGGCTCTGTGTATGGCTGACTCTGAGTTCTGTCATGTTTACAAAAACCTCCACAAGAATTTTCCACCTTCCTGGATTATGTTACCTCTGCCATTCCCCTCAGTCTGCTGAGTATATCTGTTGTGTGAGCAACAAAACATTAAATGAAAAGCAAACTTTACCTACTGATAATTAATAAAGCCAGATAAGATTAAGTAAATCATATTTCTGTTCAAATTAAAACTTACCCACTCTGCCCCTCTTAATGCAAACTGTTCTCTGTGCACTTGGAATTTATTTCCATGCCTGTGCAAACACTCTGCTTTTTCAAGGAGCTGTGGTCTGCCAGGGCTCTGAATAAATGGTTCAACTTTCAGGACAATGCTTGCTGTTAATTAATCTTTTAAATTTATCCTTAAACAGGAATAATCAGTGATCATTGGCTCCAAAAATAATTGGCTGTGTTGCTTTTGCTTTCTTCAGGGCAGTATAGGCAGGTAGGTATGAGTTAATCATTTATCTGTGATAATTATTTTTTATCAGTCCATAGGTAAAGAAGGATCTACATCTCCTTCCACCAGCCATGTCTGCTGGAGCAATAAATGACATTTCCCTGATTGCTGCCCCATGGGGAAAGGTCCCTGAGCCCTGCATGGGGATCCCTGGGGAGGCAGAAGGGCTGAGGATTGGGACATCACCTCTCCTGCATTTAGCTCCCAGCCCATGAAGGAGTTCCATCAGCTTTCTCCACCTGTGGCCTGAATGGTTCTGGTGATTTCTCCTCTGCCTCTTTATCTCCTTGCTTTTATTGTTTGTTCTGCACGTGGAGTCCTGAACCAACAGCGTGTTCCATTGTCCAAGCCGTGCACAAACAGTGACAAAGTCACCTGTGGGAGGTCACAGAGGACATTCATGGCACAAAAGGGACCTAAACCCAGCCACCAATGCCTCCAGCCAGTGCTGGACCTTGCCTCATGCACTGGGGGGAAAAATGTTAGTGCTGCTTTCATTTGCATCCCGCTTCAAAAATACCTTGCAGATGGTTGCTTTTAAACAAATTAAGGGCTAGATTCTCATTGCACTTTACAGGAATTACGTGTTCAGCTCTTAACAGCTGCTTTAGCATCTGCTCCCCCCCACAGCAGCAGGGAGAGATCCCACCCAGGCAGAGAGCAGGGAAATGCTGGGCTGGCTCCCTGATCACCCCTGGGCTGAGGGAGGACACCTTCTCTGAGGCACATCACTCAATGTCTGCAGAGCAGTCAGCGGGGGTGAAAATTTGCTTAAATGAAGTGTTTATGGTGTTTCTGGTGTCCCAGGCGCATCCCAGCAACACAAACCAACTCCTCTGCGAGCTGGGGTTTTCCCTCCTCTGCCACACAAATTCCCTGTGACACCACTGCAGGTGGTGAAGAAATGAAAATGCACCTTGTGCAGGATGGTGCCTGCACTGAGGGAAGCTCATTTGCCATAGAGCCACCCTTGCCCATCATCAGCAATGATTTTATTCCACACTTGAATGAACCCCAAAGGACCTCTCTTCCACACTGGATTTTCAACAACAGGGGCATTGAGACCTGGCTACCTCCTCTTCCTTGCCTCCTGTCCTCTGCTGGCTCTGCCTTTCCTCTTTTGTGAGTGACCTATTTGGATGCAGCACAGGGAAGGACAGGATGAGCTTATCCTTTTGCCATAATGATTCCTCTTTTTTTTTCAGCCTCATTATCGTATTTCAAAATAATCTCCCCCTCTCTACCCATATTGCCCATCCACAAACACTGCTTTTCATCCTTCACTTTTTTGTATCCAATATCTGCCTTTCTGTTTGAATTTCTACATCTTTTTTGTTTTTTCCTTCCCAGTCTCTTTGAAATTCCTTTTTCTCTTCACTTTTTCTTCATTCTCCCGCTCACCCCACCTTGCCTCCTACCTCCCCTTCCTCACCACTGCTCCAGCCACAGCTCTGCTATCAGCTGCTAAACACACAACAACAAATAAATAAATAAATAAATAAATAAACAACAATAAATAGATAACTAAATAAATAAATAAATAAATTAAGCAGCTCGAGTTTGTCTCAAAACCCAAGAGCCCTGCAGCTGAGCTTTTTGAAAACCGAAGTAGGTTAGAGCTTGTCAGAGCCTGCAGCGAGGCACTGGCTCGTTCACTTGTGTTAACAAGAATTTTTAAATGCTTACAGGATGTTTCTGTCAAGTAATACCAGACTCCTGATGCTCAGCAACTTGTTATTTCCTCCCACCTGCACACAAACCTCTCCACAGCCCCCAGGCTTGTCTTGCTCTCTCCTTTCACTCAATGTTTGACAGAAATCCCTGGTAGAACTTCCCAGTGCTCAAAAAAATAGACATCCTGGGATTTCCTGAGCCAAAAATTGCTTTTTTTGTGGTATTCTCTGGGGTCCTCATCATGGGAAGGAAATGATGAATCTGACTCCATGTTCTTAGGAGGATATTATATTATATTATATTATATTATATTATATTATATTATATTATATTATATTATATTATATTATATTATATTATATTATATTATATTATAATCATACTAAAGAATAGAGAAAGGATACAGACAGAAGGCTTAACAAGATCGTAATTAAAAACTCCTGACTTTCTCCCCAGAGTCCCAATACAGCCTGACTGTGATTGGTCATTAAGTCAAAACAATTCACAGGTTGGATAAAAAAAATCTCCAAACCATATTCCAAAGCAGCAAAACACAGGAGAAGCAAATCAGATAATTATTGTTTTCCTTTTCCTCTGAGGTTTCTCAGCTTCCCAGGAGGAGAAATCCTGGTGAAGGGATTTTTCAGAAAATGTGATGGTGACACTTCTGCACCTATGGATCTACCCTTTATGATATTTGTTTCTAGGTTTTTTCAGCCTGTTTATAATTTGATACCCCTCACAGCCAGTGACCATGAGCTTTACTATTTAATGACATGCTCTGAGAAAAGAACAGTCTTTGATTAGCCTTAAATCTGATACTTTTAGTGGTTACCTCAAATTCTTTTTGTTACGAGAAATTGTGGATAATCATTTCACCATTCACTTCCATAAAATTCATCTTTTTAATACATTTTTACCATTTATTCTTCTTTACAAGCAGGAAAAAGATATGCCAGTCTAATGAAGCCTCCTCATCCTCCCCTCCTGGGCAAGAGGGGCTTTGGATGCCCCATCCTGGAAGCGTTCAGGGCTGATGGAGCACTGAGGAAGCTGCTCTGGTGAAAAATGTCCCTGCCCAACTAGGGAGGCTGGAACTGGAAGATTTTTAAGGTCTTTTCCAACCCAAACCCTCCAATGATTCTTTATTCTCTGCCTTAGAACAGCTCCATCACACTTTGTAGCTTTCTCAGTCCTGTTTGTGATGGAAGGGTTAACAAAACAGCAATATCTGAGATGAAACCTTTCTGTGGATTTACATCATGCCAGGTTTCATTTTACCTGCCCTTGCTGAAGACATTAAATGGTGAAATTTTCTCTCTTTTTCAGCAATTTACTCTCTTTCCAAGACATCTATTATTTTCCCCACTAGACATTGCATTTAAGAGATGCTTTGCATTAGATGCTTTTTCTGCCTTTCTTACTTACAGATCTGACATCGTGACATTTTCTGGCAAATCTTCCTGGTCCCTTTTTGGATTTGGCTGCCCTAAGTAATTCTGCACTGCTTGCAGAGTCTGCCACCTCACAGCTCCCTCCTCTTCACCAGGTTGTTTAAGAGCTTGTTGAATGTCACACATCCCTGTGCAGCTCCGTGCTCAGAACACTCCATGTTTATCCCTGCATTGTGTTTCCTTTCACTATCAATCCATGACAACACCTTTCCCCTCATCCCACTGCAGCTCATTCCTGTCAGAGCCTCTTAAAACTCCAGCTAGACTGTAATTAAAAAAAAAAAAATCAGCCTTGTCTCCATTACCCAACTAGTCACTTAATATTCACTTTTCCTCTAAAGCTTTGCCACCAAGACACAGTTAATCTGAATTGACTTTGAGACTTGTGAAATGTGAATTGGTGGTAAAACAGCAATGTGATAATTTGCATTTACTTCTGGAAGTAAAAACCAGCTGCTGATGCTGAGTTTTCTACAGATGCAAAAGCAGTCCCAAACAGGAGGAACAGAAAAACAAGTAAACTGAAAGAGGGCAGCCCTCCCACCTCCTCCCCACCCCACATTCTGCTCAGTCCTTCACACTCAAGCACACTTTAGGTTGTTCAGGCTTGAAATACAAACATCTCCTTTCAAACAGTTGAAATAATCAGCCTGAGCTCATCCCCAAGGCCATTTCCACCACCCTGAAATGAGAGCCCACATTTTATCCCTGCTGGTTCATCTCACAGGTTATGAACGGGTCCTACCTGGCAGCGAGGCAGTCAGGATGAGGGGGAGCAAAATGCATTTATGGAAACTCTCCATTGGAGCATTCTCTCCTGGTCCCCGAGGCAGGAAGCCACCAGTGGTCACTGCATGCTTGAGAGGACAGAGCTGAAGGACAGAACTGCTGGAGAAACTCAGGAATGAGTTTGGGTGCTGTGACGAGGGTGACTTTGTGTGACCTGTTCCACCAACAAGGGGAAAAGATTAAATGAGGGAGGGTTTGGAAGCAGAGCAGAATCTTTCCTCAAATAACTGTTTTTAAAGACACAGAGGAATTGGAACTTGTTTTCAGCAGAGAAACCTCCTCCTGCAGATCTCCCATTCCTCAGCCCCTCCTGCTTCAGCACTGACAGGGCCAGGGCAGCTCCAGCTGCATCATTGAAGTTACCCTTGAACAATTAGGAAAAATAATTCTCTGAGCTGCTGCACTTGTGGGGATGAGAAACATCAAATCTCCCCCCAGCTGCCCAGACTGAGCCCTCAGAAAGGCTGAGAATGCAAAAAAAAAGATCCCCAGAGTTATTCCTCAGAACCTGAGAGTGCCTCCTATATACCCCACAATAAACCACCTGCAGCTCTCCACTGTGGTCAGAAATAATGCAGATTCTGGGTGTGAGACACCACCTGACTCCCATATTTTCTGCTTTTTCAGTGTTTGTGATTCACTTGTCAGATATTCTCCTCCTCCCCCTCAAAATATGTGGGAGAGGCTTTGACTGCGCTTGGTTTACAAATTCCTCATCTGGGCCACTGAAGCTTGCCTTTGTGAAAGGAACCTGGGCCAGGGGATGTGGTTTTGTGGCCAGACCAAATTTCTTGTCAGGAAAAGTGTTTCTGACTGCTGGGGTGCTCTTTGTGGCAGCTCTGTGCAGGGCATGACAATTCAGTGTCACCACAAGGACACCCTGGGTTCTTCAGCACTAGGAGGTATCAGAGCTCTGTTCCTGGATGGAATCTGGCAGGCTCAGCTTTCATTTCCATCCACATTTTCCCATTTTCATCCACATTTTCCCGTTTTTCAAGCTTTCAGTTTACCCTGGGAACCTTCAAGGTTCCCTGTCAACTTAATCAACATTTTCAGCCAAGCCTGTGGGCTGATTTCTTCACCTGTTTGTTCAGGTTTTCCTGGTGTGTTTTAAAAGGTTTTGGGGTATTTTTATCTCCATATTTTCTGTGTGGAGGAGTCCCCAGCAGGCAGGTGGGGAGGGAGGGTCACTGTGCAGGGCCTGCAGGGATTTCTCTGCGCTCTGTCACTGTCACAGCTCTTGGCTGTCACACACAAAGCAGTCAGGATTACAGGAGCTGGTATCATCTGTCACACCAAGGGAAACAGCCCGAGTAAAGCACCAGGGAACAAATCCAAAACACAGGGCTGGGTCCTTTTCCAGGAAGCTGTGACACCAAGCAGGATTTCCAACCAGAACAGCAGCCTTCATACCCCCCCTGACAAATCCAAAGCAATCTGAGCTGGGCAAAGTTTTACATGGTGAGGAATAAACTGGCAAGAGCATTGTGCCAAATCCAGGACAAAAATCAGTCAACAGCTTGGGGTGAAGTAAAGCAAGGCAGGAAAGGGAGGGATCTATAATATTTTGTTTTACTTGGTTTCAAAATGGACTTTCAAAGGGCTGGGAAATACAATCTGATCTCCAGATGAAACAGGATATTTTGGCCGAGGATGAATTAAATGCCTGGGTTTGTTTTGGGCTGCTTTTCCCCTCCTCTGCCAGCGCATGGGTGACTCAGGTTGCTCTGAGCCTGCTCCCTCCCTCATCCACGACACAGGCAGGGGATAACAACAATAATCATCCCCTCCAGGAATGGCAGCTGGACCCAGAGAGGGGCTCAGCGCTTTGGGCACCCCACGACAGACACCAACCCCAAATGCCAGGAAGCAGAACAGCAGACAAAGCCACAAACCCCTCCTGCCACCCAGGGCAGCTCCATGCTGAGGCAGGAGCAGGGAAAGGGGCTAAAAGGGTTAAATTATCTTCCATCCGGGAAGCAAATCCAGGGCTTTACCTGGATCATATCCCTGGTGCTGAGCTCTGTCACCGCTCCCCTCTGACGGCAGCTCCGGCTCCCGCTGCCCACAGGGGCCTGAGGGGATCCAGGGGAGGGTCCCGGGCCTGCCCGCACCTGTGTCCCCAGGAACGTCCCTCGGGTGCTGGGGACGCTGTCTGCGAGGGAAGGGAGGCCGCTCCGAGCTGTGCCCCAGCCGCAGGCCGTGCCTGGCACTGTGACACGCAGGGATGGCCTCTGCCTTCCCCCGCCCTGTGCCTGTCAATGTTTAACCGGCCCGGAGGAAGTGACACGCACGGTGACACACGGAGCCAGCCCTGCACGGTGACACACGGAGCTGGCTCTGCACGGTGACATGGAGCGAACTGAGTCCCGCACGGTGACACACAGAGCCAGCCCCGCATGGTGACACACGGAGGGGACCCTGCACGGTGACACACGGAGCTGGCTCTGCACGGTGACACATGGAGCCAACAATTCTGCATGGTGACACACGCAGTGAACTCAGCCCCGCACGGTGACACACGGAGCGGACCCCGCAGGGTGACACACGGAGCTGGCTCTGCACGGTGACACACGGAGCCAACAACCCCGCAGGGTGACACACGGAGCTGGCTCTGCACGGTGACACACGGAGCCAACAACCCCGCAGGGTGACACACGGAGCTGGCTCTGCACGGTGACACACGGAGCTGGCTCTGCATGGTGACACACGGAGACAACTGAGCCCCGCACGGTGACACACGGAGCCAACAACCCCGCACGGTGACACACGGTGACACACGGAGCCACCACTCCATGGTGACACACAGAGAGAGCTCCGCACGGTGACACACAGAGCCAACCCCGCACGGTGACACACGGAGCCAGCCCCGCATGGAGACACACGGAGCACCGTGGGACAGCTGGGACCAGACACGGGCACGGCCGGGGACAGGGCTCGGGGCGGCCAGGGGGGCAACCGGCACGAGACAGGGACGGCCTGGGACAGGTGGTCCTGTCACAGGGACACTGGTGAGAGCCATGATGCCAATTTCCCATTACAGTGACACAGGTGAGAGCCATGGTACCTGGGACAGGTGTCCTCTGTTACAGTGACACAGGTGAGAGCCATGGTGCCCGGGACAGTTGTCCCCTGTTACAGGGACACAGGTGACGCCCATGGTGTCTGGAATGGGTGTCTTCCATCACAGTGACACAGGTGAGTGTGATGGTGCCAATTTCCCCTGTCACAGTGACACAGGTGAGAGCCATAGTCCCTGGGATGGCTGTCCCCTGTCACAGTGACACTTGAGAGCCATGGTGCCAATTTCCCCTGTCACAGTAACACAGGTGAATGCAATCGTGCCAATTTCTCCTGTTACAGTGACACAGGTGAGAGCCATGGTGCCTGGAACAGGTGTCCCCTGTTATAATGACACAGTTGAGTGTGATTGTGTCTGGAATAGGTATCCCCTGTCACACTGACACAGGTGAGAGCCATGGTGCCAATTTCCCCTGTCACAGTGACTGTCATGGTCCCAATTCCCCCCGTTATAATGACACAGGTGAGTGTAATGGTGCCTGGCACAGATGTCCCCTGTTACAGTGACACAGGTGAGTGTGATGTGTCTGGAATGCATGTCCTCTGTTACAATGGCACAGGTGTATGAGGCTGGAGCACACCCCACTGTTGAAATGCCCAGGCAGGGTGGCAGAGAGCAGGAGTGCCTGTGCCAGCCATGCTGCTGCCAGTGGTCACTGTCACCCCAGCTGGGGGTGCTGGGGTCCACCAGCAGCCCTGGACAGGGTGAGGGGCTGGGCCAGGCCCAGGGAGCATCCAGGGGATCATCTGCAGCTGGAGGAGATGGGGCAGGGCTGCAGGTAAGGCTTTGCAAGAGCTCAGGTGTAAAACTTTTCAGGTAAATCTTTTGCATGTAAAACCAAGGTGCCCATCCAAGGACAAGGGCAGGGATGGATCAGGCTGTGGCAGCACTGGGGAACATCACAGAGTCACAGAATCAATTAGGGTGGAGAAGACCTCTGAGATCATCAAGTCCAACCTTTGCCCGAACATCACCTCGTCAACCCGACCGGAGCGCTGAGTGCCACACCCTTAAACGCCTCTCAAAGCCTTTCCTCAAACGCCTCCAGGGACAGTAACTCCACCTCCCGGGAGTGCTTTCCAGTGTTTAATCACCTTTTCCGTGATGAAATTCATTCTGATGGCCCGGGAGACTGAGAGGGTTGTGTGTGTGAGATGTTCCTACAGCCTTTGTCTCCTTCCAAGAACTGCAGCCTGCATTTTATGCCATTGTGGTCAGTGAATTGAGCTGATGTGACACGTCAAGGGATAACTTGAACTGATGTGACACGTCAGTTTTACATCCCTTTTTTACAATTTAAACTTATAATTTTTATGATTTTTAAATTGTAAAAAAGGGATGTAAAACTTCCCTAAACTGTATTTCCTATAAGCACAGTAACAGTAGCAAGAAGAAATTAGTGCCACAGTGACTCAAAATTGAAAGGTTCAGCAAAGAGAAATTAATCATTCACTTTGGGGAATAGTGAGAAATTTCTGCAAATGAATTTTAAAAATTTTGCTTTATTAAAAAAAGTATTTCCCAGATTTGTTAAAAAAAAAAAAAACATGAAAGCTGCAGGAAGAGGTTTTTTTGACCAGTTATAATTTTTTGTTACTATTTCCTTGACTTTACAAACCTTCTTTTTTAAAGTCTAAAACGTCACACTCTTGTTCCACCTACTCAAATAACAGTATTGTTGAAATGCTTTCCATACAGGTGTGTCTGAATAAAGCTAGAGAAAAAAAAAAGAGATAAATAACATCTAATGAGCACTTTCCATCTCTGGTTGCCCAAGCAGGAGAAGTGAAGAAGGTTAAAATGAATTTTCAACTTGAATTAATCAAGATAACCCTTCATAAAAATGCTTTGGAAAGGATAATTGCTGCTTTTAGAACTTTCACAAAGCTATCATTTGGCACTGCTGGGAAGAGATTGTCCTCTCTACACTGAGGGGATGGGCAAGAACCAATGAAGAGCAATTTCAGAGATGGCAGAGCCAAAATCAGCTATGTTAGAAAAGACCAGCACGTGCATTGACATTTTATTAATTATTAATTACTGCCCTTGTCAGCTCCTTCCTTCCTTTGGCCTTCCTAATGAACCATGGTGTTGGGATGAGTAAAACCTTGGGTGAGAATGGAGTAGGATGGGATGAAGTGGGATGGGATGGGATGGAATGGTGTGCTGGTGTTCACAGGGGTCTTAGGATGAGGGAAGAGACGAGGATCTGACTCCATGTTTCAGAAGGTTTGATTTATTATTTTATTATATATATTACATTAAAACTATAATAAAAGAATAGAAGGAAAGGTTTCATCTCAGCAGGCTGGCTAAGCTAAGAATAGAAAAGAAAAGAATGATAACAAAGGCAGCTGTCAAGGACTCTCTCTCTGAGCCAGCTGACTGTGATTGCCATTAATTCCAAACATCCACATGAGACCAATCCCAGATGCACCTGTTGCATTCCACAGCAGCAGATAATCAATGTTTACATTCTGTCCCTGAGGCCTCTCAGCTTCTCAGGAGGAAAAAATCTTGAGGAAAAAATCTTAAGGAAAGATTTTAATGAAAAGATGTCTGTGACAGAGTGGGTAAGATGGAGTGTGATAAGATGGAGCGTGGTAAGATGTGTTCCCCAGTGTGCATGCACAAGGCTACCCTTGCTCATGATGTTTAAAAGACCAGGTCCTTACTTTGCCAGCCTGATTTCAATGGAAAAGCATCTTTGAATCACCAGGCAAGTCCTGCCTCCCACTCCACTTCCCCGAGACACTTCTTTCCAATTTTTCCTTTTTCTTCTGCTGGTGAGTAGGAGGATTTTCACCCTTTTTTTCCCCGCCCCCCCCAGCCCTTCCATGCCCATTTCTGGATGGTGTGTACACTGTGAACTCCTAAGGAACCCCCACAATTTTGTTCTGGGGTGTGTGAGGCTGGAACATATGTCTGCACAGCTTGCTGTGCCATTCCACACAAGGAGCTCTGAGGACTTCCTGGGATTCACTCAGGGAAAGCTTCTGTCACTGCCACTGGGGCCACAAGTGTAATTTCTGTCTCCCCTGCAGGAGAACGGGACAAATTGTCACTGTGGGAATGACTTCAGATGAAAAGAGCTGGTTTAGATTGGATATTGGGAATAAATTCTTCCTAGGAGGGTGGGCAGGCCCTGGCACAGGGTGCCCAGAGCAGCTGTGGCTGCCCCTGTGTGGGAAATGGGTTTGTAGAAAATTCTCAAACACAGAAGGCTCACACAGTGTGTGCATCTGTGTGCAAACTTTAAGATAAGAAATACTGATTTAAAAATACCGTAGAATAGGACAGACATGGTTGAGTGAGAACTAGAACTAGAAACAAGTTTCAAAGAAATACAAATAGGTATCTAGTCTTACAAAAAAGACTAGATATTTTAGAGAAATAGAACTATGAAAGATGCATTGTAGTAAAACCCACAAGGGGTAATTTTAAATTATTGGCTTTAAGGCATTTACAACATGGTGTGGCTAAAGCTAATACGTCAAGAAATGCTGATAATGTATTGTAATTAAGAAATAGTTAACTTCTGATTGTAGTAGTGTAAATTGTAACATCTGTATTGTCTCACCCTTCACATGAGACTGAAAATAAAACAAAATTTTTAAAAATGCCTCTCAGTTACTCCATCTCTAAGTCAGAAAAAAACTTCATCCAACACCCCTGGATCCCTGGCAGTGCCCAAGGCCAGGTTGGACACTGGGGCTTGGAGCAGCCTGGGACAGTGGAAGGTGTCCCTGCCATGGCACAGGAGATGGAACTGGATGATCCTTAAGTTCCCTTCCAGCCCAAACCATTCTGTGATAGAAAATGAGCAATATTTAGACACCTTCATCTGCAAAATCACCAAGCCCTACAGTTCCATGCTGTATTTTGGCTTATTTAGCTGAGTCAAAGAAAATTATGATCAGATTGTCTGAGCACTAAAACAGCAGAGAAAAGCCACTTTCTGATTAAAGCTGATTTGAGGTCGGTGACAGAAACAGAAATAAGATTCTTCATTTCTTCATGAAAATGGGCTTAAAAGGAGGTTGGACCATTGCAAGGATTTTGAGAAATGGCTCCCTATCCAAGAAATAAATGTTGTTTTCTCTCATGAAGAGCAAGGGAGTTGAAACCCCTAGAAAAGACAAAGGCAGGAAAAAAGCTGCCCATGGGGCTGAATTAGTTATCTCTGTCTTGCTGCCTACAGGATGCTGCTCTCCAGCAGCAAATCAGGCCAAAGAGATGCTAAGCCATAACTTTTCCACCTCTGCCTCTGGTTTTTCCTCTCTTTTTATGCTCTTCCTCCTTTCCTTTACTGTTGTCCAAAATATCTGGTGCTCTGCAAGGTGTTTCTCATTCAAAACAGATTTTATTAGTGTTCACTGTAAAAGTCTAAGTGAGACACACAGATCCCTCTCTGTCTCTAATGAGTTTTTTTAAATCTTATAATTAGTCTGTTAGTGTAGTCACATTTTTCGTTAATCAGAAGCTTAGAGGGAAAAATAGCTCTGGAAATAACAGGGCTGGGCCATTTCCTCTTTGTGTCACCCTTGTAAACATTGAGATGCATTTTCCCCCATTGTCTCCCTCCTTATTTTCACTCCAGAGGAGTCTGAAGGACTGGACTGGACTTTCTGGTTTAAACTGCAAAATTTGCTGAGACCAATCCCACCAGGTTGCTTCCCACTGGTCTGAGGAATCCTGCTTTGTCTCTTTCTAAGGAAATCAGGTAATATTTGCCTTGCTGTAAAGTTTCATGGAATTATGCTGCCATGAATCTAGGCCAGGATAAATTCTCAAAAACCTTGTAACACAAATTTAACTAATCTGATTTTTTTCTTTAATTTCTTTTTTTTCCCTTGCTGATTATTATTATTTCCTGATTATAATGAAGCCACAGCTATATTATATATTATATATTATATATTATATATTATATATTATATATTATATATTATATATTATATATTATATATTATATATTATATATTATATATTATATATTATATACAGAATTGCCGTGGGCCGTTAATGAGGAAAGCTTTGGACATAATCTTCTTCCAGACTTTCACACCCAGGAGGCCTCAGGATTAAACACTTTTTTTTTTTTTTTGGCACAAATGCCCTCAACAGTTTTTATTTGTCCTGAATAAATCTGCACAACTGGAATGCAGTGCTCCAGTCCTCTCCTGCCAGCACTCCTTGGGAACCACATTCCATGCTTCCCCTTTGCCAGGTGCATTTCTCCTCTCCAGCCCTGAAACCAGTGAGTTGTAGCTGGAAAAAATGAAAATGTCATCATTCAGGCCAGGTAGGTGAAGACATTTATCATTTCTTACTTCATCTTGCCAGTTCAGGCAAGATGAAGTAAGAAACTTTATCACACAGTGACAGAAGATGCAGCTCTGGTGCTGTCAGAGGGAGTGTAAATCTGAGAAGGAAATTTTTTAATACATCAGTTCCCCTGGCAACATTTTCTTTAGCTTTAGAAATGCTTTGTCTCTGATTCAAACAGCTTTAATTGCTCTGGTTATCCTCCAGTTTATTCTAAAGAACTTTTCAATGCGTGATAATGTGCCAGGAAAAGGGAAACATCATTCTCTACACTCATAATTATGATTGCATTTTTCATTATTGCTTAAGGTCATGCTTTTTACACTCTTCCTGAGGCTTACATGGAAAACAGATTACTCAAGGAGTTCAAGCAAAGTGCAAATCTCTCCAGAGCTCCTCTAAAACTGGTGCTCACCACCTCTCTCTTGCAAGCACAGTGAGTCCAGCTCTGGGCACAGCAGATGGACAAAGCTTGGTCAGAGGAATGCACACACAGACACTGAGTCCAGGGCTCCAAATCCCACAGGACTTCCCAGAAAAATTACCATAGGACTATGGAATTAAACCCCTTTTCACACAGAATCCCACAGAATTTATAGTATTGGAAGGGACCTCTGAAGTTCATCTTGTCCAACACCCCCAGGCCTTTCTTGTTTTCCTGATGGTTTTGCAAGGGCTGCCAGTTATGAGAAAGATTTCTACTCACACCTCTGAAAATAGAATATTAATGAATATTCCCCAAGTGCCCTGTGGGGATACCAGCTGTGGGTTTCTCTGGATCTGGATTGAAGGCACTTGAGATGGTGTTTCATGTTCACACTCAAGTATTTATTATTTCTTATCAGTAAAACAGTCTCACTACTGTGAGTTCAGCAGCTTTTCATTAGAAGGCACAAAATGGCCAACAATCTCTTGGTACAAGCTCTTTTAAGACTAAACTATCCAGTGAAGAACTGACACCTGGATTATTTTCCCTCTTACCCCAATAACTGATCCCACAGAGCTGCAATGGGGACTTTTCTGCCTAATTACAAAATGCCACCCAAACCCATGGAGAAGAAGGAAGAAGCAGCATGAAGAAGAAACCCAGGACAACACCCTGTGCCCTCCATCTTGCTTCCATCCACAACACACTAAAAACCCCAAACCCTCAATTTCTCACCAAGTGATACACCTACACTGCTCTCTATAATCTATTTCACACTTTTGTGGATTCTGGTCTATCCTGAAGTCTGGGAAACTTTCTCCATGAATGAGGGTCAGAGTCAGTGCTGCCCTGGGGGTCAGAGCAGACACAGAAATATTCCTAGTGCCCTGGGTTTCTACAGTGCCCCACAGGGATGATCCAGAGTGGCACAAGCACAGTGGGTGTGATATTGGGAGATCTGCCTGTCTCCCTTTTACATTTTCATTAAGCACATCCATCCCTATGGCTGACGTCTTGCTGCTCCCTTTGGGCATTCATTCAAGATCACCAAGTAGAAATAGCAGGGTTGTTTTTTGGAAATCAATGTTTCCCCTGCACTGTTTGTGGTACCAGGTCTGTGACTGAGAGCTGCCCTTTTGCAGTAGGACACCGTGAGGCTCTGGAGAGATGGGCTCAGATACTCAATTTCTCTTCATGTGGCAGAATCACTGCTGTGTTTTGGCTTTCTCCTGTAGAGGAGCAGTGAATTTATTTTGATATTGAGGCTGAGAGAGTTGGGGCTGCTCACACCAGAGAAATCTCCAGGGAGATCTTACTGCACTTTTCCATTATCTGAAGGAGCTACAAGAGAGCTGGAGAGGGAATTTTTACAAGACCTTGTACTGATAGGAAAAGGAGGTAATGGCTTTAAACTGGAGGAGGGTCAGTTTAAACTAGATATGAGTGAGAATTTTTTACAATGAAGAAAACCACAACAGGTTGTCCAGAGAAGTGGTGGATTTCCAATCCTTTGAAAACTTCAGGGCCAGGCTGGACAGGGCTCTGACAAAGTTGAAAATGTCACTGCCCACAGCAGAGGGGGTGGGACTGGATGAACTTTAAAGGGTCCTTTCAACCCAACCACTCTGATTTCATTATTCTGTTTGGTCATTTCCTTTGAAACACTTGTAGACAAACAATAAGGGGCTCTCAGGCTAAAATATGGGGGCAGGAATAACAGGTCTGTATTAGGGAAGAAAAAAAAATTAAATAAACAATGCAGTAAACCAAAACAACACTGACAGAGTCAGAACCCAACCTGACACCCTGTGGGTCAGGCTGTTGGCAGCAGTCCCATTGGAATTGTGGCTCAGCCCTCCTGCCGTGTCAGGGCTGGTTCTGCTGGAGCAGGGATCCTGGAGAAAGGTGCATCTTCCTCTGAAGATCCAGTGGAAGAAGAGGCAGCTGCTGTTCCTCTGGGAATCCAGTGCAGAAGCCGTGCTGGTGTTCCAGAATCTCCAGATTATATCCAGGTAGGAATGCTTGGCTCCTCCCTCTGGGCTCACATCTCCCAGTGGGATGCTGTAGTTCTTATCAGCCATGCAGTGACATTCAATAGCTGTTATCAGCAGATGCCCCCTCCTGAGGGAGGAATGACTGTGGAAGAGATAAGGAAAACTGCCCAATGATCAGAAGACAAATGTGGTGTTTGAGGTCCCCAGGACCAGGTGAGAGATAAGAATTTGACTCCATGTTCTCAGAAGGCTGATTTATTATTCTATTCCATTCTATTCTATTCTATTCTATTCTATTCTATTCTATTCTATTCTATTCTATTCTATTCTATTCTATTCTATTCTCCCTGAGCTGCTCCACCCCTCCTCAGCCTGCCAGCACCCAGCAGCATCACTCCCACTCCTCATCCTGCTCGCAGCTCAGCTCTCTCTGCTCTCTCATTCCCCTCTGCACCTTGACAAGCAGCAGCTCAGGGTGGAAAAGCTGCAGGTCCCTTTGTGTACCCAAGTCAAACATTTACTTACAACTGCTGTTTCAGCAGGAATAATTAAATTAAACACGGAGGGATTAGAGCTGCCTGACAGATCCACGAGCTGGAGGTGCAAATCACAGCACATCAGTAATTTATGGCATTCCATGTACAGGAGTTTGTGGAGTGGAATTGTGTAACTGGAAATGGAGCTGGGATTCCTGAGGAGCAGGAAGGTGATTGCAGACCTCTGTCCCTGCACCCAAAGTCATAAATTAAACAAGGTCAGGTTAGGTCAGTAGCTGAATGCAAGGAATGTTGTGTACATGGTTCACTTGGGCAGATTTTAAGAAGGGACATGGATTTATTTCTTTTTTCCTGAAAAAAATAATGCATCTTTGAATATGGGAAACATTATTTCTCAACCATTAAAATCATCCAATTACATTTTGCAGTGAAAATGTGCTTAAGTGAACTCTTTAGAAGAACAGCCTCAAATCCACTGTATTACAAGGTTTTAAAAAAAGTCTCTGTTTGCTCAGCCAGAACATGTGCAAATTCAATTCTGCTTTTCAGGCTGGATCTCCTATGTGCTGCATATGTCTAAGACCTGTGACAATATTTGCAGATATTCCTGGGAATATATTGCCGTCATGAACTAATGAATTGAAGTCCAGTGAAAAAAAAAAAAACTCAAGCAAAATACATCAGAAATGTAAGCAAAATAAAATAAAAGATAAAGGCAGTAAGGGGCGACTTTTATGGGGTTTTTTTGTTCATAACTGCTTGTGTTTGAAAATCAGTCTGACAGTCTGCAGTTATTTCACATTTCTCCTTTAAGTGTTAAGAGAATAGCCCTGTACTTCCAGGTCCCAGAAGGGCCCTGGCAGCCATCCTCAGGCACACAGTGGGACAGAAATCACTACAGTTTGGCTCTTGTTCCTCCCAAAGGTATCAGCTGTGGTTAAATTTATTTTTTCTTTCAATTTCCCTCACTATTTCCTAAAAAATTTTTGAGAAGGGGAGAAAATTCAACAGCTTCAAATTCAGATTTAAGAAGACTAAGTGTTGAATCCTGCTTGTAGGTCACAACAACCCTGGGGAGCTCCAGGCTGGGCAGAGGAGCTGGAGAGCTGGAAAGGCCCTGGGGGTGCTGTGACAGGGGCTGGACACGAGCCCAGGGGTGCCCAGGGGGGCAAGAGGCCCCTGGCAGCTGGGCTGGATGGGGAATTGTGTGTGCAGCAGGAGCAGGGCAGGGATTGTCCCTCTGTGCTGGCTCTGAGAGGCCCCTCCAGGGCTGGGCCCAGTTCTGCTCCTGCAGGAGAGCCCTGGAGGGGCTGGAGCGTGTCCAGGGCAGGGAACGGAGCTGGGCAGGGGCTGGAGCCCCAGGAGGGGCTGAAGGAGCTGGAAGGGGCTGAGGCTGGAGCAAAGGAGGCTCAGGGGCCCTTGTGGCTCTGCACAAGTCCCTGCCAGGAGGGCACAGCCGGGGGGGTCGGGCTCTGCTCCAGGGAACAGGGACAGGAGCAGAGGGAGCGGCCTCAGGCTGGGCCAGGGCAGGCTCAGCTGGGACAGCAGCAGCAATTTGCCCATGGAAAGGGTTGTAAAACATTGCCAGGGGCTGCCCATGGAGTTTTGCAGTGCCCATCCCTGGGGGGGTTCGAGAGCTGTGCTGATGTGGCACTTGGGGACATGGGGACTGCAGGACTCAGTTAAAGGTTGGACTCAATGACCTTCAGTGTCACTTCCAACCCAAATGATTCTCAAATTTTACTGCTTTTAACTTGAAAAGGAAGCAGCCCCTGACACATCAAAACATTGATACATTCACAACCAGAAAGGCAAGAGAACACACACAAAACTCTGGTAGCAAAATTCTTTACTAATAAAATATCAAACATGGAACTGTTGGCTCAACACTCTCATGTTCTATGCAAATAACACAAACATTGTCACGCCTCTGAGATGAACATGGCATTGTCACCTGCACACATCCATGAGGAGCAGCGTCCCTGTCACATCCAGCACACCCCAGGAGCCCTTTTCTCCCCTTCCACTCTGAAATAAGGCAAAACTTCCATTGCAAAAATCCCCTTCTGTATTTTCAGCAGTGCCTGGGAGGGTTGTGCCTCCTCAATAAGTCTGTGTCAGAGGAGCTGCGAGACCAAATCCTTTGTGCACAGATTTGAAAATCCTAATTTAAACTGAGAATGTGTTAGTTGATGAATTAGGGTTGTGGGGGGAAAAATTGTAATAATTTTTATGCATCCAAAAACTGATCTTGGAAGAAATAGAGTGTGCTGAAATGTAACCAACTCTAAGACACTGCCAGCTCTGCTGATTTCTGCACTCCTCCCCACTTAGAAGCAGTGGAGTAACTTTTAGATTACCTTTTCAAAGCTATTCATTAAAAAAAAAAAAAAAAAAAACACAAACATTTAATGAACTTCTAACCCAGAATGCATAAAAACATAGGGGTAGTGTTCAACTTCTGCAGACAAACTGTCCCCAAATTTCCTGAATTCTTTTATCAGTCTACACAAAATTTTAAAAATAAGTATATGTACACTGCCGAATTGTGTTTACAGTTCTGCTTACATTTCTGATCGTTTTGTGATGGCCTTTCATAGGAAAATTAATCTAATTTCACAAAAGGCCACTAATTCTGTTTTGATTGTTTTAAAATTCATGATCTGAGGCCTCAGCTGCAAAAGCTAATTTAATTTAGCAGATACATATAAACTCACTAGCACAGTGGCTTTGTTTAAATAAATGGATTTGCCTTACATGCAATCATCTGCTTTTTCTTAAATCACAATTTCCAGCAGGGTAACTTTATGTTTTAAGTAATTAATTACTCAATTAATATATTCTTATTCAAAGCAGCCTAGGGAGCAGGGGAAGGGTTTATTCTGGAGAAAAGGAGGCTCAGGGGGATTTCACTGCACTTCATGGAGGAGTGCAGTGAGGGTGTGCTGAGATGGGGTTTGGTCTCTTTCCCAAGTGAATAGCGACAGGACAAGAAGAAATGGCTTCAAGTTGCACCAGGGGAGGTTTAGATTGAATTTATGAAAAATTTCTTCACAGAAAGGGTGGTAAAGCACAGGACAGGCAGCCCAAGGAAGTGGTGGAATCTGTCCCTGAAAGTGTTTAAAAATGTGCAGATGTGGTGCTTAGGGACACCTTTTGGGGCTAATGGCTGGACTCAGGGAACTTGCAGTTCTTTTCCCAACCTAAACAAATCTATGATTCTGTGAATTACAATATCAGTTTCTCATTTACACAGAGAATCATTACACCGAGGAAAATTCTGTGCAGAAACTGAAAGCTTTCACTTGGGAAACCCCTCTGCAAAGAGGAGAGGAGCAGAAAAATCCCTGAAAATCTGAATCCCTGACATTTCAACCCAAACTCATCTGCTCCTCCGCAGAGCTCCAGCAGGGCCAAATTAAATACTTTGGAGACTGAGGTGGGGACAAAACATCCTGAAGGCAGCAACAGAGACATCCTGCCCAGGTCACTGGAAATGGCAATTCCATCTCCCTGAAATGGTGCCAGGATGGTTTCAGCATCTGGTGTCAGGTCCTTGTTCCCGATCCTGCAGAGATGGATTCATG
Organism: Ammospiza caudacuta; assembly: GCF_027887145.1. Lineage (NCBI taxonomy): Eukaryota > Metazoa > Chordata > Aves > Passeriformes > Passerellidae > Ammospiza > Ammospiza caudacuta. Next base: position 118,113,522 of record NC_080594.1, read on the forward strand.
GAGCCCCCACAGAATGGTTTGGATTGGGTTTGAGGTTGGAGTTGGGTTTGGGGCTGGGTTTGGGGTGGAGGAGGCCTCGAAGAACATCCATTCCCACCCCCTTACCACAGACAGGGACATCTTCCACTGGAATTTAACCCCAAAAATACAGAGGTTGAGTCTGCAGAAGAACAGTCAGCAGCTGGATTCAAGTAATTTGGAACATTCCTTGACTCAAATAAAAGCCCCAGCCAAGAGGCCAAGCCACCATCAAGGGTGGCTTTTTTTTTATGTGGATGCAAAGCCACAAAGTGCTGGCACCAGGCACAAAGGTGGGAGTGAGACCTGCAATTGCCCGCAGGATTATTTCATTTTTATATTATTATTTTTATGACTGAATTGTTACCTGTGAGAACAAGAAGAGAGCATCAGGCTGATGATGCTGTCCCAGCTCACAGAGCTCTGCCCCTCCAGACAAAGAGCTAGCAATGAATGACCAGGGTAAATCCCTTTCTGCTCACCAATTTTCCATAAATTAAAGGAATAACAATCTTGCCCCTTGGGCACAACCTCAATGAATGACACAAGATATTTCTGCATATTACATGGAAAAAATAGTGATTAAAAAGATGTTGGTTTGGCTTTATCAGTCTGAGCCATCATGCCTTCTGAAGGCAGCTAAAGTATTAAAAAATAGCTGAATTTTAAGCAAAATGCAGCTATTTAAATATTTTAATTCTTTAAATAAAATATTAAAATTTTATTAAAGAAGCTTAAAATGCAAAAGACCATTCTTCTGACAAACAAATAAACATTGTTTCTTTCATCATCAGTGGTCAAAAATAAGTGCATGATCTTGGGTTACACCAGAGGAAAATAAATAATACATTATAACCATTATTAAACACTTCTCAGGATCTTCCTGCTGAAAATATTTACCCTGCTCTTCAGACACAGACAAGTAAAATGAGATACTTGGAGAAAAGAAAAGAAATTTCAAGGAAAGGAAATTTCAAGGAAAGGAAATTTCAAGGAAATTTCAAGGAAAGGAAATTTCAGGAAAGGAAAGGAAATTTCAAGGAAAGGAAGTTTCAAGGAAAGGAAATTTCAAGGAAAGGAAAGGAAAGGAAATTTCAAGGAAAGGAAAGGAAATTTCAAGGAAAGGAAAAGAAAGGAAAGAAAAGAAAAGAAAAGAAAAGAAAAGAAAAGAAAAGAAAAGAAAAGAAAAGAAAAGAAAAGAAAAGAAAAGAAAAGAAAAGAAAAGAAAAGAAAAGAAAAGAAAAGAAAAGAAAAGAAAAGAAAAGAAAAGAAAAGAAAAGAAAAGAAAAGAAAAGAAGAAAAGAAAGAGAGAGGAAGTGTCGGAAGGAAGTGTCGGAAGGAAGTAAGAGAAAGAAAGAAAGAAAGAAAGAAAGAAAGAAAGAAAGAAAGAAAGAAAGAAAGAAAGAAAGAAAGAAAGAAAGAAAGAAAGAAAGAAAGAAAGAAAGAAAGAAAGAAAGAAAGAAAGAAAGAAAGAAAGAAAGAAAGAAAGAAAGAAAGAAAGAAAGAAAGAAAGAAAGAAAGAAAGAAAGAAAGAAAGAAAGAAAGAAAGAAAGAAAGAAAGAAAGAAAGACCCTTCTCTTCAATGAAAAGAAACAATAAAAATAAATAACTCCAAAACAATAAAATCTGTTTTCCTGCCTTTCTTGCAAGCTTTTCCCATGCTGGATGTTGGATCCCCTCAGCTCCCCTTGGGAACAGCTCCACTTTCACTGCTTTTTTAGAAAAAACCCTTCCCACAGACATTACAGGCATTCCATGCTGATAACACTGACCGCTGTTATCAGCTCTAACTGTGCCTGCAGGAAAATCAAACAGGACCATTGCATAAGGGAGGATTTCTCAGCTCCCTTCTGCCTCCTCAGAGCCCTGAGGGATTTTTCAGCATCTGCTGTAAAGACCCCTCTCCTTATCTCTGAAACTTATCATCATCCCAAAGATTTCATGAGTCCTTGCCTGGGAGTGAAAATAAGAAATAGCACTCCCAGCCTGAATGATTACTTGAGCACATTTTCCACTAGGTCTTGTTATAAAAGGAGAAAAATCCTCCTGTCTTCTCCCTCACACACCCAGTTTCTCTTTGAAAAAAAAAAAATAAAAAGTCTAAATCACTGCAAGTGACTCTGGTTTAGCCTTGGCAAGCCATTCACAGCAGCTCTCAGGCAATCCAAGTGAGACACAAATATAAAAGATGTCTCCAGGGTCTGTTTTAATGGGAAGAGCAGACACCCTGCACTGGCTCCACCACTGAATTATTTTCAGCAGGAAGCACAGACAAGGAAAGAGCTGCAGCAGCTTTTACACCTCCATCAGCTGACCTGCACTGCCCAAGGTTGTCCTGAGAGCATTGCATGGGCAATTTCTGCCATCTCTGCAAAAATAAGATAAAATTTGTGTAGATGAAGGAGGGATCTGTGCCAGGATGCAGCTCAGCCCACTCAGAGCTGGCTGCAAGGGCAGGGCTGCAGCTCCCTGTGCCAGGAGGAGCATCCTGACAGCTACAAATGCCATCCCTTGAGTGCCTGCACAGATGGGTGCAGCAATTCATCAAGAAGATGCTGCAGATTTTATTCCCTGAACAAAAGTGCTTTGACTTTTTTTTTTTTTTTTTGTTTGGCACAGCAGAAATGTTCCCAGGACTCTGGCAGCAAGGTTTAGAGGGTGAGTTAGCAGGCCTGGATATTTCAGGGAAAAAAAATTGTAATTTGTGTAGAGAAGGAATGCACAGAGGTGGGAGTGAATGGAGAGAAGGAGGTTTGCAGGTTTTTGGGCAGAAATAGGGAATTTTTTCACAGAAAGGGTGGTTGAGCACTAAAAGGGGCTGCCCAGGGAGGGGCTCAGGGAATGACTGGATGTGGGAAATCATTGCCAAGAAGGCTTTGAAAAGAAAAGGAAAGGAAGGAAAGGAATGACTGGATTGGGAAATCATTGCCAAGAAGGCTTTGAAAAGAAAAGGAAAGGAAGGAAAGGAACGAAAGGAAGGAAAGGAATGACTGGATTGGGAAATCGTTGGGCACTGGAAGGGGGTGCCCAGGAAGGTGCTCAAGGAATGGCTGGATGTGGGAAATCATTGCCAAGAAGGATTTGAAAAGAAAGGGAAAGGAAGGAAAGGAAGGAAAGGAAGGAAAGGAAGGAAAGGAATGACTGGATTGGGAAATCACTGGGCACTGGAAGGAGCTGCCTAGGGATGTATTCAAGGAGTGACTGGATGTGGCACTCAGTGCTCTGGCTTAGTTGACCAGGTGGTGTTTGGTCAAAGGTTTGACTCAATGATCTTGGAGATCTTTTCCCACCTTAACCATTCTCTGATCCTGTGATTAAAATAACCATTTCTGAATCCTTTAACCTGACAGAGCTGGAGTTCATTGGGATTTTGCTGGAGTGGGGAGCAGCCCTGTAAAAGCAGAGAATTTCAGTCTGTTCAGTGGGGCAGGGCAGGTGCTACAGCACTCCTCCTTGGGTGGCTGCCACCAGGTGGTTCCAGTAGCTCATCTGCTCAGCAGGTTTGATCCCATGGCACGTCACGATTTTCCTGAAGCGAGGAACAGAGAACCTGATCCTTTCTGGGAAAAACGTCTGCTCTGAGTGCAGCTCCTGCAGCTGAATCTTTAATTTGTCCAGGCACAGCCCTATGAACACATCCTCCAGTTTGATGAAGGAACACTCTCAGAAATGTTATAGATCTGGCTGGCCACGTCGCTGGATAAAACATATCCAGTCCCGGAACAAAAGGGTGGGTAGGTCGCTCCTGGATACTCTTCCCTACTCACATACCACTTACTCCTTCTTGTCCTGATGGGGTACTCGTGCAGTTTTAAAAACCCTGTGAAGAGCCCAGTGCTCTTCTTTTTCCTCAGGAGCAGCTCGGTGAGGTAAAACACGTTGACAAACACGTCCGTGTCGGTTTTCATGGCGAAGCTGGCCTGGGAGCAAAACCTGTGCATCCACTCCATGCCCATCATGGTTTTCAGGGTCAGGTTGTAGTAGGTGTCTGTGAAGTTCTTCTGGATGATGTCTCTGTATGTCTGGCTCTCAGCAGCCAGGCCAGCCTGCTGGCTGGGCTCCCCAGGGCTCCCCAGCAGGAACAGGGTCACCAGGCGCTTCCCAGCCACCGTCCTCTCCCTGCCCCAGCTGTGCCTGATGGCCATCCTGGCATCCAGCTGCTGGAACGAGCACGCCACCAGCAGCACCAGGAAAGGGGGGTCCTTGTGGCAGTCAACATCTGGGAGCTGGGAGAAGTTCCCTTCCATCCTCCTGAAGGGCTCCGTGGGGAGCAGGTAGCCCTGGCTGCTCTCACAGAACAGGCACAGCTCGGTCCAGGTGTGGAAAAGCCAGAGGCTGGCACTGCTGAGCCCCACCAGGCAGACAAACAGCCTGAACTTCCTGGAATCCATCTGAAAAGGAACAAAGAGGAGCAGCACATCCATAAAAGTAATCTCTTGTTCCTCTCAGTGCTCCTCTGCCAAGTCCCTGCACGGGGATTCAAAGCCAGGTCAGCTCTGAAGGGAAGCTGCTGTTTGAGGGCACTCAGCCACCTGCATTTCTCCTCCTGTCACCCCCAGGAGATGTTCTGCTGGCAGATTCACACTTGGGCTTAACCTGAACTGCCCTCCAGGCTAGTGTGTCCTCAGAAACCCACTCAAGCCTGTCCATTAACACCAGGTTACCCAGGCTGGTCCTTCAAGCCCCCTCCCCATTTTCCGCATCCTACAAACCAGGTTTAGACCCACCAGGGCCAGAGAAGGGTGTGGTGAGATGGGGCTTGGTCTCTTCTCCCAAGTAAAAGGCAGCAGAACAAGAAGAAATGAAGCTGATGCTTCAAGCCCCCTCCCCATTTTCATCATCCTGTTTGAGGGCACTCAGCCACCTGCATTTCTCCTCCTGTCACCCCCAGGAGATGTTCTGCTGGCAGATTCACACTTGGGCTTAACCTGAACTGCCCTCCAGGCCAGTGTGTCCTCAGAAAAAACACTCAAGCCTGTCCACTGAGACACTAGATTACCCAGGATGGTCCTTCAAACCCTCTCCCCATTTTCAGCATCCTACAAACCAAGTTTAGACCCACCAGGGCCAGAGAAGGAGCAGAAGGGTGTGGTGAGATGGGGCTTGGTCTCTTCTCCCAAGTGCAAAGCAGCAGAAGAAATGAAGCTGATGCTTCAAGCCCCCTCCCCATATTCAGCATCCTACTAACCAGGTTTACACCCACCAGGGCCAGAGAAGGAGCAGATTTATGTATCTATCTCAGAGGGAAGAGAATAACAATTACAGTCTTTTGGTTTTTGGGGGTGTTTTGGGGGTTTTTGGGGGTTTTTTTTTGGAGTTTTTTGTTTGCTTGTTTTTTTGTGGGTTTTTGGGGGTTTTTTATTGTTTTTTTTGTGGGTTTTGGGGTTTTTGTTGGTTGGTTTTTGTGGGTTTTTGGGGTTTTTTTATTGTTTTTTGTGGGTTTTGGGGTTCTTTGTTTGTTTTGGTTTTGTTTTTTGTTTTGGTTTGGTTTGGGTTTTTTGGGTGGTTTTTTTTTTCTGGTTTACATACCATGTTTTTCCATTTGTGCCTGTGTCCCAGAGCCAGCAGCTGTCCCAGGGTCACAGCCAGCCAGGTTCCTCTCATCTTCATCACCTCTGCCTCCCGTGGGGCTCTTGCACCAACCCAGAAACTGCTCCTGATCCCTTTGCTGGAGGGGCCATGAGTCACATTTCTGAAGCTGGGTCAGCTGCTCTGAAAAAGAGAAAAGAACCAAAACACCAGAGGGTCACATTATTATTTAATGTGCAGAGTTTGAGTGACTCACCAGGACATGCTGAGGTGAGAAGGGGCTTCTCCTATTCCCCTTCCCTTTTTAAATGAGAAAGATCCAAACAACAACATTTTACCTTGTAAGAGATTAATGAGCTGGACATCTGGTTATAAATCTAACAGAAATTTTGAGTTAGAGAAAAACTATCAAAGCAACTCCCAAATCCTTACTGTGCCGAAAATATGACACATCTCCACGAATTAACCTGGTGAGAGGAATTTAAGACTTGATTTCTCATTCCAGTAATCCATAGTCTGTCCTACTGCTATTTTAGAGCTCTGGGATGGGGCATTTTTTACCAGGGCACACCTTCCACCTTCCCCCTTCTCAACAAGGAATTGTATCTGGAAACACAGCAAACCAAGTTAAACCATGGCCAGAGCTGCAGATTTCATGGAAATCTGATCTCTGCCTTCTGACCAGGAATGTTCTGTGGAGACTCCCCCAAATCACCTCAGTGCCTTCCTTTTGCTCAAATTCCCCTTTCCAGGCAATCAAAGGTTTTTCATTGCAGGATTGAAACTCATTCGGAAATTCCAGGTGTCCCTGGAACCAAATCCTGCTCATTTACCCCCAAGAATAATCCCACTGACTTCTGGGAATTCTCAAAGCATGAAACAAATAGAACTGGAGTCTTAGTTTACTGGAATTGCTCCCACAGTGAAGTGCATTTTTGCAATGATTCACTAATCAATTTTGACAATATTTCAAAAGTTCACATTTCTTCTGGCACTTAAATTTTAATACGCTTTATCCTTAAATAGAGTAATTCTCAGATCTGATTTTTTCTTGTATTTATAGCTCACTGTAGTTTTGTAATTAATTTTACAAGTGCTTTAGTTAAATACCTATGTAAAATTGCAGTTATATTATATGTGTATACAAAAAATTATACTAAATTCTGCTCTGCATCTGTTCTCACACTTTTCAGTGGCCTGGGAGGAAGCACAGGAATGACCTGAATTATGTTTTCAGGACAGGAAGGTGTTCTGAGGTTGACAATGGAGATCTAGAGAGGTTTTTTCCTGTCACCAGCTCACAGAAGAGTGTTTGAGAGTCTGATATTTCTCTGTTACAGAAATTCCAGAACATGTACAAACCAAATACTGAAATAAGGAAAAAGTGGAGAGCAACATTCTGTTAAAACCCATGAAAACCTTTCCACAAATGTTCAAGGTGCCGTAACACACAACAACCATTTTACAAGATTTCAGTAGAATCAGACTGATGTAAAATGACCATTACTTACTTTTGTTTTCAGCATTGGTAACAGATCAAAAAAAAAAACTTTTAAACTGTCCTTGATTTGGACAGCTGGGTGAGCAGCCTCCCACCTTTACCATTTTTTTATTTCCGGAATCTGATTGCCTTCCCCTCTCAGCCCATGTGTGAAGGAGCACACACACAAAAAACCCACAAACACACACAGCTGGGCAATGCAAATGCTGCCAAATGCATGCAAATTGTAAATATTTTATTTTAGAAGGTTGCATGTGGCACAGGCATCCATGGATCCTCTCCCAGGGATCAAGGGGTGGGCAGTGGCAATGATGAGAAGAACCATGGAATGGTTTGGGTTGAAAAGGACCTTAAACATCACCCAGTGCCACCCCTGCCATGGCAGGGACACCTTCCCCTGTCCCAGGCTGCTCCAGCCCCAGTGTCCAACCTCCAAGGGAAAGGATGACAGACACACAAGCTGCTTCCTCTTCTTGCCAAGGCCATATTTCTTCGAAAACCATCCATTCAATCCTTGCTTTCAGACGAACAGGGATGTTTCTGTACACTAAATTTGTTTCTGAACACTAAAACTGTTCCTGAACACTAAAACCATTTTATAATAATGCAGTCAGGGCAGTTCCTTGGAGCACTGAAGTTTCTCTGTCAGGGAATTCAACCACCCTGGTGTTGTCTCCTTACCCCTGAGATGCTGAGCCCCCCCTCCCCTCCCCATTTTGCACCAAAACAAATATTTCTGGTTTTATATAAAGTCTTTTTGCATGATGAAATATTTGATTTTTCTCTGTGCTCTCAATCAGAAACCACAGTTTTTAATTATCTCAACGCTATTTCCATCTCTTGTTGTTCCAAAAGCAAAACATTTGCCAAAAAAATTGCCTGTTCCATGTCCTAGAGACTTTTCTTAAGCTGACTGGCACTTCATGGGTCTCTGCAGCTGTGGCTTGCATGGAATCCTGGCACCAAACCATGTGGGAGCTGCAGCCTCTGCTCACACTCACCTGAAATGAACACATTAAAAACCACTCTGCTCTCTCCCAGCAGCTTAAGGGGAGCTGAAATGTTTCATTCTCTTTGTTATTTATCAAATCCTTCCTTTTCCTTGAGACTGTCTCTTTTAGGCAAGTCACAATACTTTATTTTCCAGCACAAAGTGTTACAGCAAGTGAACACAAACAAGTAAACACTGAAATTATTACAGATGACTCCACAAATGCATTTTGTAGCAGTCCCCAGATTGGTGGCCATGAGTAAAACCAACCTCATCCAAGAGTTTTCTTATTTCTGCCACTCTTCCATTGCTTTTTTCTATCCATTTTTGTCTGCTGGGCTGCAAACTCATCCCTGATGTAAATGCAACCTTCTTGTCCCATAATAGCAAATTTTTCCTTAAGGCCATGTGGTTCTGTGGAGCCTTGAGAACATATCCAGCAATTAATTACCTTTCATATTTCAGCTACTTGAAATTCTCATAGGAATTTTCATGTCTAACCCCTCAGTGAAACTCCAAAGGTGTTTTTGGCAAACAAAGATTTTGGTTGAACTATGGAGACGCCTCTTACAGATATGAGCAATACTCCAGTTGCTCATATCTGTAAGTTACTTTATCCTCAATTTTATTCTGGCTGGGGGTAATAATTTAAGTTTAATAGCATAATTCATTCCTTCTGCCTTTCTTGTGACCAGCATGGAGTGTGTAAATCCCACTGGATTCCCAAGCCTTGCTTACTTATCCCACAATTCCTGCTATAAAATGAGACCTCTGTCTGATGAAATTCCTAGAAGAGCTCCAAAGCATGGAAATAACTGATTTAGAAATATTCCCTCTACTGCTTTTGCCATGTTGGTGCAACAGGGAAATGCTTCAGGCCACCCAGAGCAGGGATCCACTAAAAGGAAATTTACAGCTCTCTTTGCATGCAGTTCTGTAAAGCCAATTTGCCAATAATCTCCAGGAGAGTTCCTACATTTGATAACCTCCATCCCTAATTTATTCCCTCAGAACCTATTCCTTGTCCACCAGGGGTGACTGCCCATCCACCAGGGGGAAATTTAGAATATAAAATTCTGATTACCTGAAATTTTTTGCTTTGTTCTGGTTTAATATCTCCGTAACTGTGACTGCTCACAAAGAGCAGGGCCAGCCTTGGCATGAGAGAATAATTCAAAACATTTCACAGGATCTAGGAAGCCCAAAGCTGGAGACCTCATCAGGGCTTTTTGAGTCATTTGAAAGCAGCCTGAGTAGCATCAGGCCATATAATAAAGTATTTCTGTATTTAAAAGTATTTATGTTTTTAAAAGTATTTACAGCTATAAACTCTGTTTGGCTATTAGTATATAAAATATTTAAAACTCCATACAAAGGGTGAACTAATAATTCAAAATTCCTTTAAGGCTATTACAGTGAGCCATTCAAAATTTATTCATTTACTTTTTTTAGTGTGGTTATGAGTGTTTTGGGTAATTTAGCAATTTTTGGGTTAGTTAGCCATTTTATTAATTGCTCCTGAGTCTTGTACTAACTGAAAATCTTCACAATTCATATTTTTGTCTGGCAAAAATGGAGTTCACCAACAGCCTGTACCTTAAAATTTTCTTAATCTTAGGTAATGAGCCTTTTCAATGTTTTAATTTTAAAGGATGTTGGTTTTGTCTTACCAGGCCATTGTCTGATTCAATTTCATTCTCACAGGTTCTGCTCTTTTTGATTTTCAGGAATCTCCCTGGCCCACACAAAGGGGATTACTGCATCCTTAATTATCTTTGGGATGGGTTCAGATTGGGAAGTCAGGGTAATATAAAAATTGAAGCTTCCATGTATTTAGATCAGGGATTTTAATTTGAATGTATCCTTCCTGAAACTTGATTTTTGTACTCAATTTTCCCAGTAAGTTTTTCCTTAATAACAGTTTTGGAGAGTTGGGTACAAAAATTGATGAGTTATTTATTTATAATATCATAATTTTATAATTAATTAAATTATTATTATATTATTATTATTATTATTATTATTATTATTATTACTACTACTACTACTACTACTATTACTATTACTATTATTACTATTATTATTATTTTAAAAGTTATTATATTTTTTCTAGTTTGAACTTAACAGGTTTGAAAAAGGGACAGAGTTCACAAGTTCCAGTGGCACCAACAATTGTGATGGAGGCATCTAAACTTCCCTCGCATTTAATACTGACTAATTGATATTTGATACTGAATAATTGGTATTTAATACTGACTAATTGATATTTAATACTGAATAATTGGTTCCTGTGTCTTCTGAAAATTGCAGGTTTTGATTTCTTGGGATGGCTCTTACCAGAGGCTCTGCTGTTGCCATGAGAGGCTTTGGAGGAATCCTGGCTTTTACCTGAGCATACTCCTAATTCCAATATTTATATTTATTTTGTAATTTGGGTGTTGATGAGTACCCAATCTTCCTAATGAAGATGGAGGAACTGAAGCCCTTCCCTTGTTACAGGATTCTTCCTTGGGGTTAAGAATTTTTGCTGTTTTCTTTATAATTGCTATCATTCTCTGTTTAGTTTTCTCCTTTCCTTTCCTTTTTCCTTTCCTTTTCCTTTCCTTTCCTTTCCTTTCCTTTTCCTTTCCTTTCCTTTCCTTTCCTTTCCTTTCCTTTCCTTTCCCTTTCCTTTTCCTTTCCTTTCCTTTCCTTTCCTTTCCTTTCCTTTCCTTTCCTTTCCTTTCCTTTCCTTTCCTTTCCTTTCCTTTCCTTTCCTTTTCCTTTCCTTTCCTTTTTCCTTTCCTTTCCTTTCTCTTGAAATTTCCTTTCCTTGAAATTTCCTTTCCTTGAAATTTCCTTTCCTTGAAATTTCCTTGAAATTTCCTTGAAATTTCCTTGAAATTTCCTTTCTTGAAATTTCCTTTCCTTGAAATTTCCTTTCCTTTCCTTGAAATTTCCTTTCCTTGAAATTTCCTTTCCCTGAAATTTCCTTTCCTTTTCCTTGAAATTTCCTTTCCTTGAAATTTCCTTTCCTTTCCTTGAAATTTCCTTTCCTTGAAATTTCCTTTCCTTTCCTTGAAATTTCCTTTCCTTGAAATTTCCTTTCCTTGAAATTTCCTTTCCTTTCCTTGAAATTTCCTTTCCTTGAAATTTCCTTTCCTTTCCTTGAAATTTCCTTTTCTTGAAATTTCCTTTCCTTTCCTTTTTTTTGATACACTGCCCATACAACATCCAGTAGTTTACCTGTATTAAAACCATCCATTTCTTGTGGTTTTGGTAGTTTAATTCTAATATAATTTGAGCATTGTCCTATGAAAATATGAGCCAGGCAACTTTTACCTTCCTCCCAAATGTTTTCTTATCTTAATGTCTCTCTTGTCCATGCCTGCAGCTGCCCTTTTCAGTTCTCTATGCACAGACTTTACAGCTAATTCTTAAACTTTCATTTTTCATTTTACAATATAAATGCTGGTAGCTGTTCCACCAAAATATTAGAACACCAGGTTTCAAAATCTCTGTTTTAAAATACCAGAATGCCAAGTTTTAAAATATCAAAGTCACACATATTTAAAATATTGAAATACTAAGCTCCAAAATACCAAACCAAACCCAGTTTCAAAATATTAGAATACCAAGTTCCAAAATGCTAAAATAATTCTGCCTCAAAATACCAGAACATCAAGCTTCGAAATATCAAAATAACCCAAGATATTCAAGATATTAAATTCTAAACCACCCAATTCCAAAATACCAATTTTCAGGTGTCTTTTGTGGGCAGGATTCCCAAACTCAAGAGAATGCCTCAATGTCACAGTGGGTTCCTCCCTGTGTCCCAAAGGAATCCCAGGGGAATCTGTCATTTTCTCCAGCATGGAAAATCCCAGAGCCTCAGGGGACACCAGGCACTTGTCCCGTGTGGGTTCACCCAGAAATGGCACCAAAAATTGGCAGGAATAAACTCTTCTACTTTCTTTCTGTTGCTTTTTTTTACATAATTTGCCAAAAACCTGCTGGAGCCTCTTTATCTGTTCCTCCACTGTCCCAGACACGTTTATCATCCTCTGGGCACGCCTCCACATCATTTTATATAGAAAACACATTATTTTATATTTCTGCTTGCCAGTTAGTCTTTAAAACTCTTCTAAAGGGGAGGTGGAAAGTTTGTTCTCTGTGTTATTTATCATTGGGATTCTGTGAAGAAGGTGGCCAAGGTCCGGGATTGGGATCCTGCAGGGGAGGTGGAAATGTTTGTTCTCTGTGTTATTTATCATTCTGTGAAGAAGGTGGCCAAGGTCTGGGATCCCAATCCCAAACTCTGCCATTTTCCAAGTCCCTATTTCCACCAGACTCATCCCTCCTGCCCCCTGCCATGGGTTGGTTTTGGGGTCCCTCTGTTCACACCTCTGACCCTGGTGCAAATCCTTTGTGTTTCCCAGATATCAAGCCGTGGTTACTCCTATGCCAAAACCCAATTACTGCCTCAGGGGACACCAGGCACTTGTCCTGTGTGGGTTCACCAGAAATGGCACCAAAATTGGCAGGAATAAACTCTTCTACTTTCTTTCTGTTGCTTTTTTTTACATAATTTGCCAAAAACCTGCTGGAGCCTCTTTATCTGTTCCTCCACTGTCCCAGACACGTTTATCATCCTCTGGGCACGCCCTCCACATCATTTTTATATAGAAAACACATTATTTTATATTTCTGCTTGCCAGTTAGTCTTTAAACTCTTCTAAAGGGGAGGTGGAAAGTTTATTCTCTGTGTTATTTATCATTGGGATTCTATGTAGAAGGTGGCCAAGGTCTGGGATCCCAATCACCCAAACTCTGCATTTTCCAAGTCCCTATTTCCACCAGACTCATCCCTCCTGCACCCTGCCATGGGTTGGTTTTGGGGTCCCTCTGTTCACACCTCTGACCCTGATGCAAATCCTTTGTGTTTCCCAGATATCAAGCCGTGGTTACTCCTATGCCAAAACCTAATTACTGCCTCAGAATTAACCTGGCATCTCCTTTAATGAGTGTAATTATCTGAAGAGCTCCAGGAGATGAGGGCTGCGTGCCAGAGAGCTCAGGGAGGCAGGGAAGTAGGTCTGGAGTCCCCCTGGAAATATCCATTTTTAAAAATAACTTTTCTTACCTTTTCTGGGGCAGAGCTGCTGTCAGGCTCAGCTGCTGATGTTCTGCACCCAGGTCAAACCCACATCAGCCAGGGAAAAACCCAAACCACAAATGAGCAAAAATGCTTTGGGCCACCTGCAGAAGTCCTTGCTTTGTAAAAAGACTGAAACAGCCCCAGAATCAGAGGCACAACTCAAGAGTGGGACCAGGAGCTCCAGACTCAGATCCTGCACAAAGTCAGCAGCATTATTCCCTTTTGCCTCTCCTAATCACTGAATGGAACACATGCCCTGCTATAAGGACTGGTAAAAGCTGCTAACTCCCAATTTTCCTTGAATAAAGCCCCTAAATTGCTTTTCCATAAGCTCAGCATGACACAGAGAAGGATTAAGCATACATAGATAATAAGAAAATGTCAAGAACAGCAGAAAACATTTTTTTTTTTCTAAATGCAAGAGTTTCAGAGGAGCAGGGGCCAGTCTGGAGCTCTCCAAAATGACATTTCTGCTGATGCAGTGCCTGGCTCACCAGCTTTATCAATTAACAGTGTGCTCCCCAAACTGGGAGGCAAAAAGAGTGGAAACCCCCCCAAAAAATGCAGGACAAAGGGAAAAACTTTTTGTGCTGTATTTTCTGAGCCTTTTTCCCTTTGATACCTGTCACCAGCCTCTTCTGCACACACACCAGTTTCTATCACTTCAGCACTGAGCTGCTGGGGTTATTAATGGCCAAATCCTCTCCCTTTCTTTTCCTTTTTGTGCCTTTTTTTTTTGGGGGGGGGGGAGTTTTTTTGTTTCATTTTTGGTTTTTTGTCATTACTTATGGCCAAATCCTCTCCCTTTTTTCTCCTTTCTTTATTTTCCTTTTTTTTTTGTGAGTTTTTTTGGGGTTTTTTGGTTCATTTTTGTTTTTTGTCATTACTTATGGCCAAATCCTCTCCCCTTTCTTTCCTTTCTATTTTTTTCCCTTTTTTTTTTTTTTTGTGAGTTTTTTTGGGGTTTTTTTTGTTTCATTTTTGGTTTTTTGTCATTATTTATGGCCAAATCCTCTCCCTTTTTTCTCCTTTCTTTTTTTTTTTTTTTTTTCTTTTTTTTTTCTTTGTGAGTTTTTTTGGGGTTTTTTTTGGTTCATTTTTGTTTTTTGTCATTACTTATGGCCAAATCCTCTCCCTTTTTTCTCCTTTTTTTTTTTTTTGGTGAGTTTTTTGGGGGGTTTTTTGTTTCATTTTTGGTTTTTTGTCATTACTTATGGCCAAATCCTCTCCCTTTTTTCTCCTTTCTTTTATTTTCCTTTTTTTTTTTGTGAGTTTTTTTGGGGTTTTTTGGTTCATTTTTGTTTTTTGTCATTACTTATGGCCAAATCCTCTCCCCTTTCTTTCCTTTCTATTTTTTTCCCTTTTTTTTTTTTTTTTTGTGAGTTTTTTTTGGGGTTTTTTTTTGTTTCATTTTTGGTTTTTTGTCATTATTTATGGCCAAATCCTCTCCTTTTTTTCTCCTTTCTTTTTTTTTTTTTCTTTTTTTTTTCTTTGTGAGTTTTTTTGGGGTTTTTTTGGTTCATTTTTGTTTTTTGTCATTACTTATGGCCAAATCCTCTCCCTTTTTTCTCCTTTTTTTTTTTTTTTTGGTGAGTTTTTTTGGGGGGTTTTTTGTTTCATTTTTGGTTTTTTGTCATTACTTATGGCCAAATCCTCTCCCTTTTTTCTCCTTTCTTTTATTTTCCTTTTTTTTTTTGTGAGTTTTTTTTTGGGGTTTTTTGGTTCATTTTTGTTTTTTGTCATTACTTATGGCCAAATCCTCTCCCCTTTCTTTCCTTTCTATTTTTTTCCCTTTTTTTTTTTTTTTGTGAGTTTTTTTGGGGTTTTTTTTGTTTCATTTTTGGTTTTTTGTCATTATTTATGGCCAAATCCTCTCCCTTTTTTCTCCTTTCTTTTTTTTTTTTTTTCTTTTTTTTTTTCTTTGTGAGTTTTTTTTGGGGTTTTTTTGGTTCATTTTTGTTTTTTGTCATTACTTATGGCCAAATCCTCTCCCTTTTTTCTCCTTTTTTTTTTTTTTGGTGAGTTTTTTTGGGGGTTTTTTGTTTCATTTTTGGTTTTTTGTCATTACTTATGGCCAAATCCTCTCCCTTTTTTTCTCCTTTCTTTTTTTTTTTTTTCTTTTTTTTTTTTTTTTTTTTTTTTTTTTTTTTGTAAGATTTTTTGGTATGTTTTTGTTTCATTTTTGGTTTTTGTCGTTACTTATGGCCAAATCCTCTCCCTTTTTTCTCCTTTTTTTTTTTTTTTTGGTGAGTTTTTTTGGGGATTTTTTGTTTCATTTTTGGTTTTTTTGTCATTACTTATGGCCAAATCCTCTCCCTTTTTTCTCCTTTCTTATTTTTTTTTCTTTTTTTTTTTTTTGTGAGTTTTTTTGGGGTTTTTTTTGGTTCATTTTTGGTTTTTGTCATTATTTATGGCCAAATCTTCTCCCTTTTTTCTCCTTTCTGTTTTTTCCCTTTTTTTTTTTTTTTTTTGGTGTTTTTTTTTTTTTTTTTTTGTGAGGTTTTTTTGGGTTCGTTTTTGTTTAATTTTTGTTTTTGTCATTATTTAGGGCCCTTTTTTTTTTCTTTTTGTTTTTTGCCTTTTTGTGTGTGTGTGTGTGTGTGTGTGTGTGTGTGTGTGTGTGTGTGTGTGTGTTTGTTTGGGGGTTTTTTTGTGAGGTTTTTTTGTTTGTTTTTTTGTTTCATTTAATTTCTTTTTACATAATTTGCCAAAAACCCATTCCAGTGGGCTTTTGGCAAATTATGTAAAAAGAAGCAACAGCAAGAAAGTTAGAAAAGTTTATTCCTGCCAATTTTGGTGCCCATTTCTGGTGAACCCACACAGGTTTTTTTGTTTGGTTGGGTTTTTGGTTTTTTTGTTTGTTTGTTTTAGGGTTTTTTGGGGGGCTTTTTGGTTTTGTTTTGTTTTGTTTGGTTGGGGTTTCTTTTGCTTGGGTTTCTGTTTGTTTTGTCGTGGGTTCGTTTTTGTCTCGATTATTTTCATCTCTCTGGTTTTTCTCCCATTTTTTCCTCCCAGCCTCGCTGTGATGGGATCTGCATGGAAAAAAAAATGGGTTTTATTGTAACATTTCCATGCTTAAAACGAGCCCCTGGTTCTCCAGAAATGTTTTCTGTCCAGGCAGTGGCTCTGTCCCAGAGCCATCAATTAGAGATCAGATAGAAAAGGAGCATTTCTGTTATGGATTTGCAAATCCCACTGCGTGGCCTGGATTGTGCTCTGCCTTTATGTTACTAACACCCATTTAGCTGATTGACCCTGTGGCTCCAAGAAGGTTGGGCTGGTTTTTATTTACCAGTTGGGGTTTTGAGAAGGAGAGAATTAAGAATAATTAAAAATATGTATGGTTAAAAACAATTATGAATTTTAATTGTTTCATTTTAATTTTAAAAACAATTATTAAAAAAAAATTATGAATTTTCTAGAGGAAGAAAAATTAGAGTCAGATGTCATATTATAGATTAAAATGAAATACCATTTAGATATATACGGATATATCTATGGCCAACATGGCCTAAACACTGGCACAGCTATAACGGGCAAATAAACATTTTTCACAGCAATCAAAGAAAAATTGTGGTCAAAAAAAAAGGAGAAATGTCAAAATATAAATTGGTTTAAATTCAGGTTTAAAAAATTCAGGTTTAATATGCAGATATATGCATGGCCAACATGGCCTAAACACTGGCACAGCTATAATGGGCAAATAAACATTTTTCACAGCAATCAAAGAAAAATTGTGGTCAAAAAAAAAGGAGAAATGTCAAAATATAAATTGGTTAAAATTCAGGTTTTAAAAATTCAGATTTAAAAAATTCAGGTTTAAAAAATTCAGGTTTAAAGTTGGTTAAATTGCTCAGTACCTGGCACAGCTATAATAAGCAAAGAAACATTTTTCACAGCAATCAAAGCAAAACCATGGTCAATAAAAAGCAAAAAAATTAAAATATAAATTTAGGTTAAAATTCAGGTTTAAAAAAAATAAGGTTTAAAGAATTCAGGCTTAAAAAATTCAGGCTTAAAATTGATTAAATTGCTCAGTACCTGAGCAAGAGTCTCTTCAAGTTTCACTTCCTTGCCCTATGGTGCTATGAGGCTGTTTCAGAAGAGAAATGACCCACAATAACTGACCCTCAATAACTCCTTAACCTCACCCAGTCAGTCAGAGGCAAATTTGCATCATTTCCTCCTGAATTGTATTTTCTGTGCCACACAGGGCACCTTACTGGTGGTTAACCACAGTCCCAGCAGATTGCTCAAACATTTAATAGCTGCATCTTTTTACAGAAAAAAAACAAACATTCCTGGGCTTCATCCACTCAGAAAAGTGTTTCCAACTCAGATCCAGAAGTGTCACCTTGGATGTGGAAATTTCCACAATATTATTATTATTATTATTATTATTATTATTATTATTATTACTATTACTATTACTATTATTACTATTACTATTATTACTATTATTACTATTACTATTACTATTATTATTGGTGGTGGCGTAACATTTATATTTATATCTATATCTATATCTATATCTATACCTATATCTATATCTATATCTATATCTATATCTATATCTATATTTATATGGTTACAATGGCCCAGACCATGTGTCCTTGAGTCCTGCCTCTGTCCCTACCCAGATGTCTATCACATTTATATTTATATTTATATTTATAGTTATAGTTATAGTTATAGTTATAGTTATAGTTATAGTTATAGTTGTTATAGTTATAGTTATAGTTATATCCATATTTATATATTTATATTTGTGTATTATATCTATATTTATATATTTATATTTATATGTACGCTTATATTTATATATTTATATTTATATTTATATGGTTGCAATGGCCCAGACCAGGTGTCCTTGGGTCCTGCCTCTGTCCCCACACAGATGCCTAAATAAAAATCAAGATCATGGCAGGAGGGAAGGCCTTTGTGGCACAGGAATCTTTTGAACCAGAGGATGCATCTTCCTCCTTATTAAAAAAGAAATCAAGAGCCATTAGCTCTTAATGCACCTTGATCTCATCCACCCAACTTGCTCACGACATCTGTTTTGATAAGCCAAAAAAGCATCCTCAGACCTAGATGCAATTTTGCTCTCAAAACCAAAACACAAAAAGTTTTTGTGTCTTGGAGTGACTCAAAGTGAAACAGTCTGGCAGGAGGTGCCACTGCTCTGGTAATGTCACAGGAAATAAGTGCTGCAAGTGAGGAGTCAAAAGAAATATATAGAATCCCCAGGGACTTTAGCCAAGCTAAGGAAGCTTGCTGCTATTTTAAAATATCAGCTTGCTTTCCCAAGCCACCTGCAACATTCTCTGGATGGATCCTGGCCCTTAAACACCCACAGAAATGTTCAGTTTGGGTGTTCTGGAGGCCAGATCCTTTTCCCAGGGTGGAGGGGATGCTGCAGTGAGGGCTCAGGCTCCTTTGGAGAGCTCAGACCATCCATGCAGGGACACTGTACAGGACACCCAGTGCAGTCCAACTTGCCCTGCAGGTGCTTTGTGTCCTTGCCAGGAGCACATTTGGACACTCTGGGCTCGTTCCCCTGGCTCGGGGGACGCAAACACAGCAGACAGGCAGCCAGCCAAGGGCATCCTCTCCCATCCTCTCTCAGGCAGGGAGAGGAGCAGTGCCCTGGGGCACTCCCATCTTGGTAGCATTTTTTCCCAAACCTTCAGCCTAAAAGCCTCCTCCTCCTCCCCTTTCTGTCCTCCCTTCACCTGCTGAGTGCCAGCCATCCCTGTCTGGATTTCTCCCCAGTGCTAATAGACTCTTCTCCTAATGCTTCCTCTGTTCCTACAACACCACCGTCTCCTTTTATCCCTGATGCTAATGGGCACATTTAACTTATTTCGGCGTGGCCTCATGAATCAGCAATTTTACCCTCCTTGCTCTATTCCAAAGCCCAGATCCCAGCAAGATATGCAATTGTCCAGCACGGGAGGAATCAGAGCAACCTGACCCTGTGCAAACCCCTGTGCTTCATTGTGCTGAGCAGGAATAGAACCCTGCTCACATTCCTCCTATCTTCATAAACAAAGTAATGAGGAAATTTCTTCCTTAGGCTCTTGTTGCCTCTTGTTGCCTCTGCCAGGACTCCAAAAGTCCAGCTCTCCAAGAAATTTTGTGGCCCCAAACCAAATTATTTATTGCACCCTCTTTTACAAGTAGTACTGCTGGTTGTTTTTCCTTACCTTAATGCAAAAGAGAAATAAAACAGGAAATGGTTATTTCAGATAGAATGAGGATCTTGCTCTTCTCCTTGGAAACAGCCTCAAGACACATGAAGGAAGAAGTAAAATAGCACTGAAGAGAAGTGATAATTATGCAAGTTAAAAAAAAAAATTCAAAATGGGAAAAATTGCCAATGAAGATATTCCAGTACCACTCCTAAATCTCTGATTGCTGCTCATTCCTGATGCTCTCACTGTAGGATGAGAACCACTGTGGGATGTTACATTGCAAATGGTTTTTTCCCTATTTTAAGCTTGGGGAGCACATGGAGCAGGTGAGCCAGGTGCTCCTGCTTTGCCCTTTTGTTTCATTCTGCCTCTTGGCAAAGCCATTTTTTGGTGTTTGGAACTTTATACTCCCCTAACAGCTGAACTAAGTCTTTGCATTCATGTGCCTGTTCAAGCATCAAGTCTGGTACTTTGGGAGGAAAAATCTTCCTGGGCAAAGGAACACAATCCAGCCATGGGGCCCTCATGCTGGCAAATCCTTTGTCAATCACTACTTGGCTTTAAAAGTGCTGATTATACACAGAAAGGTTTGTGGGATCAGGGCCAGTGTCAGGGATTTTAATTACTTACCTGTGCCTTGTGGATATTCTGTTTTTCAGCATTTTATCCGAGCAGGACAGCGAGGAGAACGCAGCCCTGGCTTTGTCCTAACTGATCCTGGTCTTTATGTGGGGCTCCCAAAATGCTCCCCCATAAAATCCAGCAAGTCAGGTTACTCATGATCCCGTTTTCACCCCCAAATCTGTGTGTGACACCCCTTTTACCAGGGGATGGGCACGGCAGCCCGGAGCTGGGACACCCCTGGATAGGCAGGGCTGGATTTTGGATCCCGGTTTCCAGCAGGGTCACACCTGCAGCCCCCTCTGCTCTGCTCTGCTCTCCCTCTCCCACCCAGCAGAGAGTTTGGGAAAGTTGGAGCGACGGCTCCGAGGGCACATCCCAGGGATGGAGGGAGGGAAGGGAGAGAAAGGAGAGAATGGAGGGAAGGGAGAGAGTGGAGAGAAAGAGAAGGGAGGGAAGGGAGAGGAGAAGGAAGAGGAGAAGGGAGAGAGGAGAGGAGAGGAGAGGAGAGGAGAGAGAGAGGAGAGGAGAGGAGAGGAGAGGAGAGGAGAGGAGAGGAGGAGGAGAGGAGAGGAGAGGAGAGGAGAGGAGAGGAGAGGAGAGGAGAGAGAGGAGAGGAGAGGAGAGGAGAGGAGAGGAGAGGAGAGGAGAGAGAGAGGAGAGGAGAGGAGAGGAGGGAGAGGAGAGGAGAGGAGAGGAGAGGAGAGGAGAGGAGAGGAGAGGAGAGGAGAGGAGAGAGAGGAGAGAGGAGAGGAGAGGAGAGGAGAGGAGAGGAGAGGAGAGGAGAGGAGAGGAGAGGAGGAGGAGAGGAGAGGAGAGGAGAGGAGAGGAGAGGAGAGGAGAGGAGAGGAGAGGAGAGGAGAGAGAGGAGAGGAGAGGAGAGGAGAGGAGAGGAGAGGAGAGGAGAGGAGAGGAGAGGAGAGGAGAGGAGAGGAGAGGAGAGTAGAGGAGAGGAGAGGAGAGAAGAGAAGAGAAGAGAAGAGAAGAGAAGAGAAGAGAAGAGAAGAGAAGAGAAGAGAAGAGAAGAGAAGAGAAGAGAAGAGAAGAGAAGAGAAGAGAGAGAAAGAGAAGAGAAGAGAAGAGAAGAGAAGAGAAGAGAAGAGAAGAGAAGAGAAGAGAAGAGAAGAGAAGAGAAGAGAAGAGAAGAGAGAGAGAGAAGAGAAGAGAAGAGGGGAGAGAAAGGAGAGAAGGAAGAGAAGGGAAAGAAAGGCAAGAAAGGAGAGAAGGAGAGAGAGAAGGAGTGAGAGAAAGAGGGAAGAGAAGAAGGGAGGGAAGGGGGAGAGAAGGAGGGAGAGAATAAGGGAGAGAAAGGAGAGAAGAAGGGAGAGAAGGAAGGGAGTCCCTGCTCCCGCTCCTACCTGCAGTTGCCCAAGGCAGCGGCGCCTCCTCACCCCAGGTACCCGCAGCGCATCCTCCGCCCTGCAGCTCTTCCCGGCGGGATCTGCGGGATCTGCGGGGCTACAGCTGCCCGGCTGTGCCCCTGCCACCCCGGAGCCCCGCTGTGCCCAGCCAGGGGGCTCATCCTCGGCCCGGCTCCGGCGGCAGAAGCGGAGGAAGGCTGGGGATGCGGCCGGCGGTAACCTGAACTCCCCGCTGCCGCTTCCCTCCCTCCTCCCTCCCTCCCTTTCCTCCTCCCTCCCTCTGTGCCGTGGGTAGCAGACCCGCTGAACCTCTGCTCCGGGTCAGCAGCTGGCTGTGGATGGGTTTACTGGGGGTGTTCGGGGGCGGGAGGTGGGCAGCAGCGTCCTGCCAGGAGCGGGAGATGGAAATGGGAGCAGCGGCAGCGGCTCCTCCCGGCGCTGGGAAAGTTCGGCCGGGCGCTCCCAGCCACCGACAGAAATCTCCCTCTGCTCCAAAGCCCGCACTGAGACACCCCCCGGAGGGGTTTTCCAGCTGGGGAAATGACAACCAAACGCAAAACCACCGCGCCGGGGAAACGGGAAAGCGAGGGGAGCAAATCTCACCCTGCGCGCAACCCGGGGTGAGAGCATCCCTGACCCCGCTGTCCGCCTGATCCCCGGGCTCAGGACAGCACCCCTGAACCTGGAGCCCCGAGCTGTCCGGGGCTCAGGACAGCATCCCTCATCCCCTGTCCGCCTGATCTCCAAGCTGGGGTCAGGACAGCATTCCTGGGAGCCCTTCCCTGGATCCCCCTGTCCGCCTGATCCCCGGGCTCAGGACAGCATCCCTGAACCTGGACCCCCCCTGTCCGCTTGATCCCCGGGCTGTCCGGGCTCCGGACAGCATCCCTGACCCCCTGTCCGCCTGATCTCCAAGCTGGACTCAGGACAGCATCCCTGACCACCTTCCCCTGGACCCCCGAGCTGTCCGGGCTCAGGACGGCATCTCTGAACCTGGACCCCCCTGTCTGCCTGCCCCTAAAGCTGTCCGTGCTCAGTCCAGCCATCAGGCACCCAGCCTTTGCTTCAGGGCAAAGTCCGAGTCCAGGCAGGACACCCGATGCCTCCCCCAGCGCCAATTCCAACACTCGCAGCACGTGGAGAGAGAGAGCTGCTTTTACCTTTGTGAGCTGTCCCCTGGTGACAGCGACCAGCGGCAGCTCCGCGGCACAAACAATTATTGAAGCAAATGGCTCCGGGGGAAAGGCATTGCTCTTCTGAACGCTACGAGCTACAGCAGGAAGGAAAAAAATAAAATAAAATAAAAACACCAACCACAAAAAAACCCAAAACCTCCCAGACAAACGTTACAGATAAAGCCTCACATTTAATAGCAAAACATCCAGGGCACTTGGAATTTCTAGCGAGAAAATGCTCGCTTTGATTTGTCGTTGTCATTGTCTTTTTTTTTTTTTTTTTTTCCCCTTTGAAACAGGTTGTTAGAGCGCAGCGCAAGAAAACACGAGACAAATCAATCACTGCGAGCTGCTGGCAGCTCCTTTCTCCTCCCCCTCCGCTGCAAGGCTGGAGATGGAGAGATGTGGTTAAGGAGACACACACAGAACGCTGCTTGCTTGGGTGTGCTCTGCAGGAGAAACACGAGTGACAAGAGAGGTCCAGATCCACTTCCAGATTTGCTGCAGAAAGGACTGCCCCCAAAAGCTTTTCCTTTTTTTTTTTTTTTTTTTTTTTTTTTAATTATTCTAAAAACCACTCCTGGGTAGCTTTAGTTTCCTGCAATGAGGAAGCATTAGCTCAGGCACCTGAGCCTCCCTCTGCATGCATGACTCTCTCCTTTGTACTCCAAGTTCCTAAAAAAACCTTGCTTTAGTTTTGGGAAAGTGCTAACTCTTCCTTTGTCACGGCCTGACCCACACAGCTACTGAGCACACAAAAGCTTCTGCGTGCAAATTGTCTGCCTGCACATGGAAATGAGGAAGGTTTGGGCATTTTCCCATGGAAAACAGGAGCACACTGCTGGGGCTGGGGCCTCAATCCCTGCCCACATTGCTGCTGAGCATCACAGCTCACTGGCTGCCATCAGAGCAGCCTTAAAATGAAAATCATGGAATCACAGAATGATTTGGGTTGGAAAAGACCTTAGAGCTCCTCCAGCTCCACCCCTGCCATGGGCAGGGGACACCTCCCACTGTCCCAGGCTGCTCCAGCCCCCAGTGTTCCAGCCTGGCCTTGGGCACTGCCAGGGATCCAGGGGCTCCACAGCTGCTCTGGGCACCCTGTGCCAGCCCCTCCCACCCTGCCAGGGAACAATTTCTTTCCCAAATCTATTCTGACCTGTCCTGCTTCAGCTCAAGGCCATTCCCCCGGTCCTGTCACTCCATGCCCTCGTGAAAAGCCCCTCTGCAACTCTCCTGTAAAGCATTAACTGAGAGGGGCTCAAAGGTCTCCTGAAGCCTTCTCCTGGGCTGAGCAGTGCCAGCTCTCCCAGCCTGGCTCTGTAGCAGAGGAGTTGTTGGGTTTGGTGTTCCTGAAATGGCTCCTGAGGTATTAAAGAGTCTTTTTCCCAGCCCTGCGACCAAACAAGAAGTCGAGATTCCTCAGCTCTGGTTTTCAAGGTTGTTTATTTTTCTTTTATCTATCACATTCTTTCTCTGAGATCTGTCGAGCAGGTTGGGTTCCAGGCACACTGACTGCCCTTGGGGCAGTGTTAGCTTTTTATACTAAGAACTGTGTGTACTTTATTTACAGAAATTTCCCAAGACCCATCACCTATGTTAGACAGTTTGTCTCTACTCTAAACCAATCCAGAAGTGCCACCATCACAGCAGAAGATGGAGGACAAGAAGAAGAAGGAGAAAGACAGGACACATCCAGATTTCCTTTTGAACCCCCATTCTAAAACCCCACAATTCTACTTTTTCACCCTGTGACAAATTAGCTATCATTCTATTCAAACTCTTGTGGCTTGTAACTCCTCACACAAAGTTGGGAATTGTTTCCATGGGTTAAAATCAAAGGCACAGGTGTCTTTGACTCCGTGCCAAGGTCTCTGAGCCCCCTGCCAGGGTCTGGGAGTCCTCCAGGGCAGCCAGAGGAATGTCCTGGGTGCTCGTGTCCCTGCTCCAGGTTTTCCTCATGCTGGCACCCAGAGCTGGATGCAGCCCTGAGCACTGCAGGGGTGGCTGCCAGGGCAGTGTAGATGGGCAGAATTCCACTGCCAATCCACACAAAGCATTTTCCACTCCCTCCAGCCAGGCCAGGCACCCCCGGGTCACTGCTTCCAGCCTGCTCTGTGAGTTTTAGCAATTTGCTAAATTCTAAATTCTCCAGGGTGTTTAGGCTGCCCAGCTGTCAGCTCCAGGGCACTCAGAGCACTCCCTGCACGGGCAGATTACACAGCCCAGGGTCTGGGAGGGGCACAAGAGGACAGAAAATAAACTCTGGAATATCCAGCCTTCATTCTGGGGCAAAAACCCCACCCAATAAGCACAATTAACTCCTCTCTGCCTCCGATTCAGGACTGTTTGCTGTGTGAGTCCATCCCTACCCCAGCATCTCAGCAGAGAAATGCACACATGTGCCTGCATTTCCAACATATATCTACATGAAATCAGGCCTGAAAGAGTGAGTCAGGGCCTAAATCAGCATTGCAATTGAACTAAAATAATCTAAGGCTGCTCTAAATGCACACAGCTTTAACCTGTCACATCAAATGAAAATTATGTACTTAAACTGTAATCTTCCTGCTCCCTTAGTCATCAAAAGAGGCCAGATCAAATTAAAAAAAAAAAAAAAAAAAAAGAAAAAAAAGAAAAAAAAAAAGAAGAGAAGACAGTGTGGATGCTGTTCAGAGGATGAGGAGGAGGTGTGGCTCATGGAGCAGGATATTCACAGAGCCATTAAAGTTGGAAAAGCCCTCCCAGTCCCAGATGTGCCTTGTCCCCAGCCCAGAGCTCTGAGTGCCACATCCTGGACATCCTTGGACATCTCCAGGGATGGGGACTCCAACCCTCCCAATGTTTAATCACCCTTTCAGTGAAGAAATCCTTCCTGATGTCCAACCGGACCCTCCCCTGGCAAAACCTGAGGCCATTCCCTCTTGTCCTGTCACCTGGGAGCAGAGTCCCCCTGGCTGCACCCTCCTGTCACCGAGTCACAGAGAGTGACAAGGTCCCCTCTGAGCCTCCTTTTCTCCAGGCTAAAAAAACCCCATAAACCTCAAAATTCTGCTTGGACCAAGGATGTTTCTGCCTTCCAAGCCACAGTCAGCCCCAGACTCAGCCCCCCAGCACTCCCATCCATTCTCCAAGCAGAAAAGCAGCACCCTGAGCTGCTGGTGGCATCGGTGGCTCTGTGTTGTCACCTCCTCTGACATGGCCTGGCTAAGGGACAGTAAATATTTCCACACCTGTGTTTGTCAGAGCCTGGGGCAGGCAGGGATAAGGTCAGGCTGCAAACACCCCCCAAAAGGTGCCATTGCTTGGCTGGGCTTGTGTGGTAGAATCAGGTGATTCCCCCATGGGGAATGATTGGCACCTGACCCCATTGATTCAGGAGGCTGAACAATTATTAAAAATTTACTGTATTACATGAATACTGTACTATATTAAAGAGATACTATACAAAGATAAATATTAAAGAAAAACCCATGACTGTCTGAGACAGCCAGAACACAGCTCTGACCCAACTGGCCAAGGAAACAAAACAATCCTCAGCAAAATCCAATTGACAAATCCCTTCAGGTAAACAATCTCCAGAACACGTTCCACACATTCCACATGTGCAAAACACAAGGAGCAGAGAATAGAGATAAGAATTTTCTCTTCTTCTCTGAGGTTCCTCAATGCAATTCTCAGGAAATATCCTTGGGAAGTTGGGCCTGACTGCTCTCTATGAAGAGAGCTCTGACTACAATTCACCCTTCATATTATAATATAATTAATATATTATTTAAATAATATTATAATATATTAATTATAATTATATCATTATTATAATGTATAATAATTATATAATACTATAATTATTTATTCATATGATAAATTAAAATTCTTATTAATATAATTATTTAGTATTTATTTAATATTAATTGAATATTTACTAATTATTTAATATTAATTTATTGACTTTAATTTATTCATTATTTATTTGATATTAATATTAACTAATACAATATAGTTAATATATATTTTATATTATATTATTATATAATATAATAATTAATTTAATTTTTACAATATTACATAATACAAATTATAACTATATTGTAATCAATTAACAATTAATAATTATAATATTTTATTATTATAATTATATAATTAGATGTATAATTTATATTATTATATAATATAGTATATGTTATAAAATATATATTATGACTATATATTATATATTATATCTATGATGGTATATTTTGAATTATTTTCATTAATAATTATATTAATAATTAATTATAATGTATTGTAATTATATATAGTGTAATAATTATTGTATATAATATATATTCTATTATATATAGTAATATTGTATAATAATATATTATAATTATAATATATATTATAAGATTATAATTATAATCTTATTACCTACCAACTATGTAATTAATATTATTAATTTTTATTATAAAATATAATTCTTATTAATCCTTATTAATTCTTATTATAATAAAAATAAAAGGAAGACTTCATTTACAGTTCTTCTGCTGGGCCCCTTCTTCTCTCTGTGCTTCTCCAGGAAAAACCTGGGAGACAGAATTACGTCTGTCTGTTCAGAGAATGTGAATGCCACAGGCTTGAGGTTTGCTACGTTTTGCTTTTTCACCAGGATGAAAAATGTGGGTGGGAGCTCTGTCCTTGTGTTTCTCTGTGGGGTCAGGTACACAAACTCCTGCAGATGAAGGGGGGCATCCTTGATTTCCAGCCTGCCACTTGCTGTAGCAATGGGATGTTTTGATGGCTTCACTGCCTGACTGCACTGGAAGCTTTTAGGATATTCACTCTAATGCAAAATCAAACCCAATTTTCATGCAGAGCTTTTCAAGATTTTTCTACATAAATTTTCTGCAGATTTCTTTCTTTCAGTCAGGAGGAGGAGTTTTGTTGAAATAACCCCCTCAGGCCTTCCATGGGTGCAGTTTATGTTACAAAGACACAACAGCAGTGCAGATCAATCTAATATGAGGAAAATTGTTGCCAATAAAACCTACTTGTGAGGCAGCAAAATGGTTTCTACCCTCAGATTTACAGGATTAGAATTCTACTGATGCAAAATTGATGGGTTTTGCCTGGAGAAACTGTGGCTGCCCAATGTTTGGAAGTGTCCAAGGCCAGGTTGGATGGCGTTGGAGCAATCTGGGACAGTGGAAGGTGTCCCTGCCCATGGAATGGGATGGAATGAGATGAATTTTAAGGTCCCATCCAACCCAAACCATTCTGTGATTGTGTGACTCTAATCCCACACCTTTGGTGGACAAGACACACCAGGTACCTCACTGTGCATGATTTAAATTCCCTGATTTTATAACAGCACCTCGGCCATGGGGAGGGGGCTGGACAGTGCTCACTTAATGAGATCAAAATACGTAAAATTCTACTGCAACTTGTGCAAACAAGGCCCAAATAGCTCTCAGCATCAGCAGTGAACAGGATAAGTGGGCAGCCAGTGTTGGGTACAGCTGATTCCTGTGCCCGTCAGTGCTCCTGGGGCTGCCTCCAGTCCTGCTTCCATCCCTCAGGGCACAGAAAGGTTTTTTCCTGCTGACAGGATCATGTCCAGGCAGGTTTTGAGCATCTCCAGAGAAGGAAACCCCTCAGCCTCCCTGGGCAGCCTCTTCCAATGCTTTGTCACCCCCACAGGAAAGTTTTCCTTCATATTCAGATGAAACTTCGTGTGTTGCAGTTTTTTTCCTTGTCCTGCTGCTGGACACCACTGGAAAGTCTGGCTCCATCCCCTTGGAACCTGCCTTTAAGATATTTGGGTGCATTGATAAGGTCATGGAATCCCAAAATGGGTTGGAAGGGACCTTAAAAATCATCCAGTGGCACTCCAGCCATGGCAGGGACACCTCCCACTGTCCCAGGCTGCTCCCAGCCCCAGCGTCCAACCTGGCCTTGGGCACTGCCAGGGATCCAGGGGCAGCCACAGCTGCTCTGCCCACCCTGTGCCAGGGCCTGCCCACCCTCACAGGGAAGGATTTCTTCCCAAAATCCTCCCTGAGGATGCCAAAGCCACCTCAGCACCTCAAAGAGCAGGGTGAACTCTGGCTCTGCAGGGCTTTCAGCTCTCCCTGCCCTCTGAGGATGGCTCAGGTCTGGCAGCCAGGGCTCTGTGGCTTTCAGCCCATCCTCATCCTCATCCCCACGG
Organism: Ammospiza caudacuta; assembly: GCF_027887145.1. Lineage (NCBI taxonomy): Eukaryota > Metazoa > Chordata > Aves > Passeriformes > Passerellidae > Ammospiza > Ammospiza caudacuta. The sequence goes on from NC_080594.1 coordinate 118,142,239, forward strand.
CCTCACACTGGCCAGGACTCACAGGTTTGGCCTCAGCCATGACCTACATGGAGCAGGCAGCTCCTCCTCATCCCCCTGGCTGGGCTGAGCCCTCTCAGCTGCTCCCATCCCTGTCCTGTGCTGCTTTCCAGGCCCTGAGTTCCATTAACCCTTCACTTCCCCATCCCTCCTCCAGCACGAGGCCAGCACCTGGCAGAGCACCAGGGAAATACAGGTTGGAGAGCAGGGAAAAGGTTTTTATGGAAAGGGTGAGAAAGTTCTGGAATGGCTGCCTGGGGAGGTGGTGGAGTCCCCATGCCTGGGTGTGTTTAACAAAGCCTGGATGTGGCACTGGGGGCCAGGGTTCAGCTGGGGCTGGGCTGGACTCGATGGTCTTGGAGGTCTCTTTCAACCCAGGGATTCTGTGATTTTGGGAATTCTGGGAATTCTGTGAATTCTGGGAATTCTGTGAGTCTGTGACAGCATGGCATTGGTGCTCTCCAGTGCCCCCAGCCCTTCCCACATCCCTCCTGCTGCACTGGGGCATTTGGCTTGGAGCCATTCAGGCTTTAACTCAGGCAATTTTGCCTGTTTCAATAAGCAGTGCAGGTTATGAAATGCTGGGGCCACCAGAAAGGTGCAGCACAGCCTCACCCTCACTGCCTGGAGCTCTCCTGGAAGGAGCCCTTGGCATATCTGTGTGAGAAACATGGATTTGTAGAAAATTCTCAAAACCTAACAGAAGGCTCACACAGTGTGCATCTCTATGCAAACCTTGAAATAAATAAAATACTGCCTTAAAAATACCATAGAGTAAGACAGACACCGTTAAAAGAAAAAATGAACTAAAAACAAGTTTTGAATAATGGCCTTACAAAAAAAGACTGGATACTTTAGAGAAATAGAACTATGAAAGATGCATTGTGTTTAAGACGCACAAAGAGTAATTTTAGATTATTTACTTATTGTTATATATTATTTATATATTGTATATTATTATTTATATAATATTAGTTATATTATTATATTATTATTTAGGCATCGTTATATTATTATTGTTGTTATTTAGGCATTATTACATTATTATTATTAAGGCATTTGCAGCATGTGTAGCAAAAACTGATAGTGTATTGTAATTAGGAAATAGCTTCTGATTGTGATAACGTGAATTGTAACACCTGTATTATCTCACCCTCCAAATGAAAGTAAAAAACAGAATAAAAGTTTTTAAAATGCCTCTCTGAGTGAGGAAAGAGCTCAATCCAACCTGCAGGGACAGGGTCTGTGCCCCCCTGAGCCCCCAGAGCTGCCCCCTCTGCCCTGGCACTGATGGGAATCCAATCACACGCTCCAGGGCTTCTGCCTGAAGGAATAAGGAAAACAGATTAATTTTTTTGGTCCCTGCCCACTGCACAAATAAGTGGAAGGTTGTGAAGGGTTTCTGTGTTTTTGTGGTTTTTTGCCCTGTTGGCTCATTTTGAAGGGAAAAAAAAAAAAAAGAAAAAGGGAAAAGAAGCGGGAAAGGGAAAGGAAAGGGGAAAAGGGAATGGGGAAAAGGGGAAGGAAAAAGGAAAAGGGGAAAATGGAAAGGAAGAAGGGGAAGGGGCAGAGGGAAAGGAAAAAGGGGGAAAGGGAAAAAGGGAAAGAGATAAAGGGAAAGGGGAAATTGGGGGGGAAAAAGGAAAGGGAAAAGGAATAAGGGAAAGGGGGGAAGGAAAAAAAGGAAAGGGAATCATGGAAAGGGGAAGAGGAAGAGGGGAAAAGGGAAAGGGAAAGGAAAAAGGGAAAGGAAAAATGGGGAAGGAAAAAGGGGGAAGGGAAAAATTGAAAGGGAAAGAGATAAAGGGGAAAGGGAAATTGGAAAAAAAGAAGACAGAAAATGGAAAAAAAGGAAAGGGAAAACGAATAAGGGAAAGGGAGGAAGGAGAAAAAGGAAAGGGAATAATGGAAAGGGGGAAAGGGGGAAAGGGGGAAAAGGGAAAAGGGAAAAAGGAAAAAAGGAAAAAAGGGAAAGGGGAAGAGGGAGATGGGAAAAGGGAAAGGAAAAAAGAGGAAAAAAAGGGGGAAGGGAAAAGGGAAAGGAAAAATAGAAAGGGAAATAGATAAAGGGAAAGGGGAAAAGGGAAATCAGAAAAAAAAAAGAAAGGGAAAATGGAAAAGGGAAAGGGTGAAAAAGGAAAAAAAAAAGAAAGAAAAAAGTGAAAAAATGGGAAAAAGTGAAAAAATGAAAAAGGGAAAAAGGGAAAGGGAGAAAGGGAAGGGGAAAGGGAAAGGGAAAGGGAAAGGGAAAGGGAAAGGGAAAGGGAAAGGGAAAGGGAAAGAAGGGAAAGGGAAAGGGTCAGTATGAGGCAGTGATGGAAAGCCCAGGGGAAGGTCGGGGTCACCCTGGAGCTGTGCAGCTCCGAGGATGGAGCCCGGGCACCGGGATGTGCTGCAGGATCTGCATCCCTGCCTGGAGCCTCTCTGGGAGCAGGGAACCTGCAGCCTCCCTCTGTGCCCTTAACCCCGAGGGAAGGACAACACCAGCCAAGGATGTGAGCCCGGGAAACAAAGGCTTAAACCCAGGTTTGACCAAACTCCCACTGCTTCCCTCAGCCTTATCTGCCCCCAGGGTTTCCCCAGCCCTGACTGATCTGAGCTCCTTTGTCTGCTGCAGGGCATGAGATGGAGCCTGATTGAAGTGCCAGGAAATGCTCACTCAGTTATGGCTCTGACAAATGGATCCCTCTGAGCTGCTGAGTTTAATCTGCTTTTATTTTTTTTTTTTAATTTATTATCAGCCTTTTCCTGTTCTGGGCCAGCAAGAGAGCAAAAGCCAAGGGGAAGGTGTCCAAATGGAATATTTTTTGATCTGGTTCAAAACAAGGGCTTGTCAGGAAGGAAGTTTCAGGTCATTTGGCTTGAAACTAAGTATACCAAAGCTTCCAAATTTAAAAAATAAAGCCCACCCTCCCTTGCACATGTCCTGCAGAGTTCTGTGTAGAGCAGAAGGCTCCAAATCCAGCTGATCACGGGTTCATTTGCTGCTGGGCACAGCATTGGTATAAAATGGGATGCAAGGGAAATGTGATACAATATTGCCTTCAAAGAGGTTGGAAATTCAAAAAAGTTCTCCTGAAAGCTCAGCAGAAATGAAATATTTTTGATATTGTGACTCTTTGAAATGTTTCCAGTCTGTTTCAAGATGAATTCCAAGGAGTGAAACATGTTTTTCACAAAATAAAAAATGCCATTTGGTGAACATTTATTTCTTATTTATATTCTTATTTATAGTCTTATTTATATTCTTATTTATATTTATACTATTTATGTTTATATTCTTATTTTATTTCTTATATCTGAAACTGTTCTATAGCATATTGCCATGTCAGCATCAGAAATAAAATTATAATTATTTTCCCCTATTTTTTTATGGGAAACCATGTTTGTCAGTACAGTTCTCTACCTACTTGCTCTACCACAAAATTTTCTGTTCCCTCAAAGCATTTTTTGCAGTGCTTTTGTAAATTGAGTAATACCCCTGACTCCATAAATACTTATCAATGCTTTTAGAATACTTATACATTAAAACAAACCTCATTTTTTTCTGTTTTAGGTTTTGGATTGAGCTTTTTTTCAGGTGAGTATTGATCAACCACACGCCCACATTCTTCATGATTTCCTGGCTGTTTAACTCACACTTCACATCTACTCTCTGGTCAGATTCTGACTTTTTTTCTGTGTTTCTGAGGGTTCGAAGGTACCTGGGGCTGGGATCTGGTGGGTGAGGATCCAGGCTGGAGCAGAGGATGTAGTTAGAGACACATTTTCTGAAAAATCCTTTCCTTAGGATTTTTCCTCCTGAGAATCTGAGAGGCCTCAGGAACAAAATGTAAACCATGATTATCTGCTGCTGTAGAATGCAACAGGTGCATCTGGGATTGGTCTCATGTGGTTGTTTCTAATTAATGGCCAATCACAGTCAGCTGGCTTGGACTCTGTCTGAGACACAAACCTTTGTTATCATTCTTTCTTTTTCTATTCTTAGCTAGCCTTCTGATGAAATCCTTTCTTCTATTCTTTTAGTATAGTTTTAATATAATATATATAATAAAATAATAAATCAGCCTTCTGAAACATGGAGTCAGATCCTCGTCTCTTCCCTCATCCTCGGACCCCTGTGAACACGGTCACAGGTTGTGACCCTGAGAGGGGAGAGCTCCTGCAGGGGCTGCAGTGCTGAGCCCCCCATGGCCAAGGTGCCACTGCTGTGTGCCCCAGCTGCTGCTAAACACAGAACCATGGAATCTCTGAGCCTGGGAAAGACCTGGGAAAGGCCTCCAGCATCATCCAGTCCAAACTTTGATCCCCACCTTGTCCCCAGCCCAGAGCAGTCAGTGCCACCTCCAGGGGACACCTGCAGGGATGGGCACTGCAAAGCTCCCTGGGCAGCCCCTGCCAAGGCCTGAGCTCCCTTTCCATGGGCAAATTGCTGCTGCTGTCCCAGCTGAGCCTGCCCTGGCCCAGCCTGAGGCCGCTCCCTCTGCTCCTGTCCCTGTTCCCTGGAGCAGAGCCCGACCCCCCCGGCTGTGCCCTCCTGGCAGGGACTTGTGCAGAGCCACAAGGGCCCCTGAGCCTCCTTTGCTCCAGCCTCAGCCCCTTCCAGCTCCCTCAGCCCCTGCTGGGGCTCCAGCCCCTGCCCAGCTCCGTTCCCTGCCCTGGACACGCTCCAGCCCCTCCAGGGCTCTCCTGCAGGAGCCAGGATGCCTCAGAGTTTATGTTTTTTATATTCTGTATATATAAATTACTTATATTCTTTTCTATTTTTCACATTCTGTGCTGCTTTAGTGTGTGGGGCTGTGTTCACATGATGGAATGGTGAGCTCTGTGCACAGAGCAGGGAGACAAAACAATTCCTGCTCCAGCTGGGCACCAAGGACAAATGAGCCAAATCTCAGCCCAGGAGCACAAACCCCGTGGGCTGGAGAGAGAAAAACAAGCAGGGTGGGACTGCAGGGCTAAAGCTGCAATGGGACAATGAACTGCAAGGTGCAAATGGAGCAGAACTGATCCCAGGGACAGAGCCCGTGCCCGGCCGTGCATTTTGGGGCCATTTTGGTTCATCCTGGGTGCAGCCCTGGCTGGGCTCTGGTGCTGCCCAAGGTGCATCCATGGAGGAGATGCTGTGAATAAATCCCTGCTTTATTCTGTAGCTCTGCCCAGCCTCTGCTCTGGGGCAGCCTGCACAAGGCATCAGCAGAACTGGGCCCAGCCCTGGAGGGGCCTCTCAGAGCCAGCACAGAGGGACAATCCCTGCCCTGCTCCTGCTGCACACACAATTCCCCATCCAGCCCAGCTGCCAGGGGCCTCTTGCCCCCCTGGGCACCCCTGGGCTCGTGTCCAGCCCCTGTCACAGCACCCCCAGGGCCTTTCCAGCTCTCCAGCCCCTCTGCCCAGCCTGGAGCTCCCCGGGGATGTTGTGACCAACATTCCCTCTGTGAAAGGTGTCTGGTGCTGGAGAGGATCTCCCTCATTTCTGCACCCTGGGCTGGTGCTGGCATCCCTCACCTTGCACAGGGGGACACCCTGAGTACATTTAAGAGTCACTAAGTTAATAAAATAAATGGCTGATGGAACAAACCCTGCCCAAACACCAAGCTGAAGAGCTCCAATCTTTGCTCCCTTGGCCCCTTACAGAGTTCAGGTCTTCTTGCAGCCAGGGTGGCCACAGCTTTTGTGTTTTATTTTATCCTTCTTCCACTCTGCCCCATGAAACTCGAGCTCCAAGGTGTGCAGCTTGGGGCAGTTTATAGATTCACACAAGGGCAGTGTCCAGCTGAGTGTTTATAGATTTATTTCTGGGGCCTTCCTTGCCAGGTGACTTCACAGGAATGGCATTTCTCAAACATGAAAAATGATTGTCAAGTGAAAGAATGGGAGGAAATGGCTTCAAGTTGTACCCAGAGAAGTTCAGATTAGGTATAAAAAAAATCTTTTTCCCTGGAAGAGTGGTCAGGCATTGGAATGAGGTGCCCAGGGAGGTGGTGGAGCTGCCAGCCCTGGAATTGTTCAAGAAGGGTCTCAATGTGGCACTTGGGAACATGGTTCAGGGGTGATTTTGGTGGCTCTGAGTTGATAGTGAGGCTGGATAATTTTGGGAGTTTCTTCCAACCTCAATGATTCCGTGATTTTATGACAATATATTTTAAAAAATAAACCTGCATATAGTACAACTTGCTCTGCTTATAATCATTTTATCTGGTCTCTAGTTTATATTCCCCCTCTCAACCCCTCTTTTTTTCAGGAGGACACAACCATGACCCACCCAGATCAGGGTGTGCTGTGCTCACCCAGACAAGGGGGTGTCAGAACCCCCTCCAGCTCCTCTTTAGGGTGAGCCAGGCCAGGAACACTGGCTGCCCACAAGTTCAGGGCTCATTAATCTTTCATACAGGACAGTAAAACATAGAGGAGCAGTAAATATACCTGTCCTTGTTTCCTTCAGCCCATTAAATCAGCTGGAGTCAGTCAGAGTCGGGCTTCTGATATTAAACCATCAACTCTTGAAGCAATTGGAAACTCTGGAGTCTTTTATTGGGTTTACAAGGCTGAGCTTTGGCAGCAGGGGCACGGGCTACAGGAATCAGAATTCTCTTTTTGGCATCTTCTCAACACAAAGGGTGTCTCCCAGCCCCTGAAGACAAAGAAAGAGGAGAAACACTTCATTAAAAAAAAAAAAAATCAGGCAAAGTATAAGAGGATCACTGACATTTGCTTTTGTGGAACCTTTCTGTTTTAATCAAACTCCTTTAGAGGAAATGCCTTGTACAAAAAGCTCATCCAACCCACAGGAAAATAAGGACTCCTGCTTGGAGTCAGTTTTTGATGAAAAGGCAGCTGGTTGGGTTTTCTTTTTGCAAGAAAGAAAGAAAACTGAGAATGACCCTGAGAAATGCTTCTAGGGATCCAGGGGCAACCAAAATTTCTCTAGGAAACCTGTTCTAGTGCCTTTGACCCTAACAGGGAAAAATTGCTTCCTGATATCTAATCTAACACTACTCTCTGTCAGTGTGGAGCCATTCCCTGTGTGCTGTCCCTGCATCCCCTGGCAATTGTCTCTCTCCAGCTTTCCTGGGGCTCCTCCAGGCCCTGCAAGGCCACCCTGAGCTCAGCCCAAAGCTTCTCCTGTGCAGGTGAGCAATGCCAGCTGTGCCAGCCTTTCCTGCCAGCAGAGCTGCTCCATCCCTCTGCTCATCCTGGAGCCTCCTCTGGGCTCTGCAGCAGCTCCAGCTCCTCCCTGGCTGGGGCAGCTCTGCAGCTGGGAAATCACCTGAGGGGACACAGGGACACAATCCCACAGGACACAATCCCACAGGTGGTGGCCCCAAGCAAGGCAGAACTTCCTGAGTTCCTGCTGCCAGCTCAGTGTCTAATTTGGAGCCCCAAAATCCATCCTGACACAGCAGAACCCTGCAGGAGCTCTGACCTTCATGTGTGCCATGTCCCCAAGCCCTGCTGCCAGCCTGGGCACTGTGGGCTGGGCTCTGTCCCTATCCTAAGGAGGCTCCAGCAGCTCCCAGGATTATCCCAGGCAGGGATCAAGTGTCAGCCCAGCTCTCTGATCTTCCACTTGGAGCAGACATGACTTCAACACAGCTCCCTTCAGACAGCAGGCACCAAAATATCTCTTCCTCTTAGAGCTAAAACCTCTTAGAGCTCTTCCTCTCTCCAAGAGGCTGATGGTGAGGTTTGGAACAGGAACAGTCAGGCAAAGATCACCCCGGGTTAAAAATAAGAACAGAAGTGCAGGATCATTTGCTAAGGACATCATTTGCTAAGGACATTCAGCACAGGCTGAATTAACTTTTTCCAGGTGTCTCTGGCACACTACAGGTCCTGCACACCCAGTATTTACTGTCCCTCCTTGCTTTACATCCCATGTTCCTCCTGACACGTGCACATCTGCCAAAGAGATATTATTGCCCATTCCTCTGGAATAAATTCCTTCCCTAGCTTTATGCTTTCTCTGTTCCTGAGTACGAAACAACTGTCATTATCCAACATTTTTTGGGAATTTCCAATTTGGAAACATTGCTGTTCTACACCAACCAAGGTCCTGTTGCCTCCTCTCATAAACTGGACAGTGCCAGACCTGGATTACTGGAATTTCTTCTCCCCAGTTAATTTTTAATAATTACAGCAATTACTGAAATTTCTTCTCCGTTATCTCTTCAGTGTGGGTTGAACCTTTTTAGTCAGGATTAAAGCACTGCACAGGACCTGTCCCAAAGGAGGTGCCAGGGCAGAGCTTTGCAGTGTGACCAGATATCCCCTGTACTTCTGAAAATAACTCCTTGGAACAGCTACTCATCACATTCCTCTTTGCCACGGCTGCATCACATTACAGCTCCCCACAGCCTGGAGACAAACCTGTGCACACAAAATTCTGCCTCCAATCCTGGGAGGACAGGATCCCAGTTTCTAGCAGAAATTCTTATTAGCCCCCCAAAGCAAGTGATGCTGGGACTCCATGACTCCAAATTTTGTCTGATATCTGAACTTGGGGATCTTTCTCTTCTTTCTGGGATGCTGTCCTGGTTTCCTGGTTTCCTCCACTCTGGCAATGCTCCTCAGCTCCCTGCCCATTCTCATTTCTTGGCACAGGCAGCGTGAGCTGGGGCTGGAGTTAAACCCAGTCCCAGGACCCATCCTTGGATGTTTTTCCTCCCTCCTCCTTCCCCACAGCCTCCCCAGTGCTGGGGATCAGGTGGGGGTGTCCTCCCCACAGCACAGCTGTGACTCCCTGTGGATGGATTTATTATCATCAGACAGGCTCATATAACACAGCCTTTCACATTTTTCACAACTGTCTCTACGTGCTAGTAAAAGAAAATTAATTGTTTTATTTTGAAGGGTCTAACACTGTTAACATTTGTTAATATATCACTGATTGCAGTGGGTGTGGCATTAGTTTGTTGTTTTGGTTTGGAAAGACAGGAGTCTGCTAAGTAAGGCAGGAGCCTCCCCTGAAATGGAGAATGTAAACCCTCCCCACCCCTCAGAATTGCTATAAATTTTAAATTAAGGGGCTCTCAGGCAAAAAAAATATGGGAGCAGGAAATAACAGTTTTGTATTAGGGAAGAAAAATAAAAGGATAAAATAAACAATGCAGTAAACCAAAACAACACTGACAGAGTCAGAACCCAACCTGACACCCTGTGGGTCAGGCTGTTGGCAGCAGTCCCGTTGGAATTGTGGCTCAGCCCTCCTGCAGTGTCAGGGGTCGTTCTGCTGGAGCAGGGATCCTGGAGAAAGGGGCATCTTCCTCTGAAGATCCAGTGGGAGAAGAGGCAGCTGCTGTTCCTGTGGGGAATCCAGTGCAGAAGCCGTGCTGGTGACCAGAATCTCCAGATTATATCCAGGTAGGAATGCTTGGCTCCTCCCTCTGGGCTCACATCTCCCAATGGGATGCTGCGGTTCTTATCAGCCATGCAGTGACATTCAATGGCTGTTATCAGCAGGTGTCCCCTCAGAGGGAAGAGTGACTGTGCAAGAGATAAGGCAAACTGCCCACTTGACAAAAGACAACTGCCACACAGATGGTGATAGAATACATCTTGCCTTGCAGTCTGGAACATTTGTTTACTTAACTAACACCTAACTTGATCTAGTTCTTTCAAAGGCATTGCTGAAGCCAGCTGGGGTAAAAACAAACCTGCTGAAACTTTTTTCGCAGCATTCTAAGGCATGAAATAACTTTTTACAGTTTTCATCATACTGATGAGCAGATCTTGTTTTCCTATGTTTTTTCTTTAAAAATACTCTTTGTTTTCTTAAAAATACTCATTATAATAATACTTAATACTTAAAAAATACTCTGTTTTTTCTTTAAAATACTAAAATAACTCACTATAATTTTTCTTAAAAATGCTCACTATAATAAGACCTACTGCTTTGGCAGTAGGTGTTGCTCCAGTGAGTATTTCAGTGTTACATGGGCTACTTTCAAGGCTTGATGGAATGTTCTGCTAACCAGACAAGCATTAACACACAAACCATTGTTCTATTTGTCCTTGCTTTTCTACTTCTTACATAATTTTTTGCTGACCAATCTCATGGCTACTGCTTAGCTCTAATCCCAGTTCTGCTGCCTCTGAGTTCTGCCTTTTGCAGCTTTCCCAAAGCCCTCTGATTTTATGGATTCCCACAACTCCCCACCCAAATTCTGGCCCTCCAAGAGCTGCTTCTTCCACCTCCTGTATTTGTCTCTGGATTTGCCACACTGAAAACTCCCCCCAAATCAGCCTGAGGCTGGCCAGAAGCTGAATATAATTTTCTTAGAGTGATTTATCTGATTAAGGCCACACAGACACCAGTATCCAACCCATTTCAACTTGGTGCAGCATGACCCATCATTAAAACCCAGTAAGACTCAAATGCAGATGGAAAAGTACTGGAGGCCACAGGAAGCCAATATTCCTGCTCCATGACTGGCAGCTGAGAATCACTCCTGTGCAGTGCCATGCCAAAACTGTCACCTCCCTGGCCAGAGGGGAGCTGGAAGAGAATGTGCCTGTTTGATTTATTTATTTTGAGACTATTGTGGAAGTGCTTGGCTTTTGTCAGAATAAAATATTAAACAAACAAAAAAAATCCTCCCATGGTGGTAAGGGAAATACAGGCTGGGCATTGGGGAAGAAGGCAGCTCCTGTGCTTGGTGCTGCAGATTTCATCAGGGTAATGTGATTTTGAAGGCTCAGGCTGGCAACAGGCAGGCTCAGCACTGCTCAGCAAAGGGCTCCAGCTCACCTGCAGCCCCTGCTGGGCCCCGCCAGGGCAGGGACTGCAAATTGGAGCTGACAGGACAGTGGCATCCAGCCAGGACCCCATCCTGGAGTGTGACAGTGTTAACAGGGGTCTGAGGATGAGGGAAGAGATGAGGATCTGACTCCATGTTTCAGAAGGCTGATTTATTATTTTATTATATATATTATATTAAAACTATACTAAAAGAATAGAAGAAAGGATTTCATCAGAAGACTAGCTAAGAATAGAAAAAGAAGGAATGATAACAAAGGCAGCTGACTGTGATTGGCCATTAATTAGAAACAACCAACATGGGCCAATCACAGATGCACCTGTTGCATTCCACAGCAGCAGACAATCATTGTTTACATTTTGTTCCTGAGGCCTCTCAGCTTCTCAGGAGGAAAAATCCTAAGGAAAGGATTTTTCATAAAAGATGTCTGTGACACTGGAGCTCAGCAGAGCAGAAATCACCGTGCCTTGAGCCCAGCCCCACAGCCCAGGGTCAGGATCCCACAGTCACCTCACCCTCTCTCTGTGCACTCTGAGCTCTGATGTGTCCTGGTGTCTGTCTTGGAATCACAGAGCCATTTAAGTTGGAAAAGGCCTTTAAGATCATCACACCCAACCATTCCCCCAGCAAACCAAGGCCACCAGTGCCCCATGTCCCCAGATGCCACATCTGCAGAGCTTTTTAAATCCCTACAGGAATCAAGATCCAGCACTGTCCTGAGCAGCTCATCCCAATGTTCAACAACCCTTTCCTTGCACTATTTTTTCCTCATATCCCATCTAAACTTCCCTTAGTGCAAATTGAGGCTTCCTTTCCTTTCCTTTCCTTTCCTTTCCTTTCCTTTCCTTTCCTTTCCTTTCCTTTCCTTTCTTTCCTTTCCTTTCCTTTCCTTTCTTTCCTTTCCTTTCCTTTCCTTTCCTTTCCTTTCCTTTCCTTTCCTTCCTTTCCTTTCCTTTCCTTTCCTTTCCTTTCCTTCCTTTCCTTTCCTTTCCTTTCCTTTCCTTTCCTTTTCCTTTCCTTTCCTTTTCCTTTCCTTTCCTTTCCTTTCCTTTCCTTTCCTTTCCTTTCCTTTCCTTTCCTTTCCTTTCCTTTCCTTTCCTTTCCTTTCCTTTCCTTTCCTTTCCTTTCCTTTCCTTTCCTTTCCTTTCCTTTCCTTTCCTTTCCTTTCCTTTCCTTTCCTTTCCTTTCCTTTCCTTTCCTTTCCTTTCCCTTTCCGCCCCTTCCCGCCCTTCCCCTTCCCCTTCCCTTGAAATTTCCTTTCCTTTCCTTGAAATGTCCTTTCCTTGAAATTTCCTTTCCTTTTTTTTTCCCCTTCCTGCCTTTGTTTTTTTTTTTCCTTTCCTCTTTCCTTTCCTCTCCTTTCACTTTCCACTCTCGTGGAACTTTCCTGAACTTTCCTTTCCTGTCCCTTGTTACCGAGGAGCAAGAGCCTGAC